>NW_025936062.1:0-19622 GCF_000764305.2 Hyalella azteca | reverse complement strand
TCATTTAAGTTATGAAAACAATCAAAACCTGGCAGCTGAAATTCAACAGGTACAATTTTCCCCCCGTGATTTTTAGGAAGTGTTTCTGTAATACAAATAATGTCTATACTCTCGTTTGCGATCACAGTTAACAGTTCACTTTTTTTGTTCAAAACGGAATCCAAGTTCGTGTAAAAACATTTTAAAACTTTTTGTGCACTTTCACTTTGATGTATGCGGTTGATAATTTTATTTATTCGCGAGGCCATCGTGGCTACGATAGATGCTGGTCACTAAATGTTTCCGTATCAATAGGAGAGCAAGTAAGTTATACATAATTATGCTAGGGATCAGATGATTCTAATAATTCAATTGAATCAACAAGTAGGGATAATATACATTGCTCTATGGCACTGGAGGACGTATCGGAAACAGACCAGCCACGGATCCACTATCTCGTTAAATATTCCGTAATTTCAGTCCAAATCTCTGATGTTCATTTTGTTCTTGTCCATGACATTATAATCGGACATCATCTCTTTGAAAAGTACAGCAACACATTTAGATTCTTTAATCATGATCTATTAGATTTATTCAGCGACTGTCAAGTTTTCTCCGAAAGCTGGAAGCATAACTTAGCTGAGGCTTTATAAAATGTTAGATGGTAAACTTTAAAAACCACTATTCTAAGAAGAAAAAAATTTCCATTCATAAATGTCAGCTAAACTTTCTTCCGACCAGCGTATTTTTATCCACTCTCATCTGCCCTCTGCTCTCTATCATCCTGCTTGCGTCTTCTCTATCCTGCGCAGGTCTCATCCTCGCGTATCATCAATTATTTGCTCCCGATTATGGGTCTTTAGAAGACGATGGAGTAGATATTGGAGGCAATGTCATGAGGACGACGGATGGAGTATCAATTATTTTGATAAATGGTTCCGTTCTTCTAAGACGTTGTAGCAAAGGGGAGAAGGTTTTTCTTCGGGAAATAGAATGAATTTCATTTGAAAAAGCATTTGAAGGTCGTTCGTCATTTTGGTCGCATAAATCTAAAATGCCAACATATTTAGAGGAAAAGTTTTTATCGGAAAATAAGGCCAGTCGATTTGTACTTGCGGCTCTGAGTTTTGCCTTGTATAGCTAAAATAACGAGTGCTATCGAAGCCCTCGTAAGTCATTCATATTCACTATATTGTTTCGATTACCTACTGATAAATTGGAGTGCAATATGTAATTGAACATCAGTTTTGTATGAGGTGCTGACAAATTTGCCAATTTTATGGCTGTTCGCAATTCTTGGAAAATATTTATCCTATTTACAGTATAATAACGTATGAACAGACGCGTCAACAGCACGCCCCCCCCCCTCGAATTTCTTGGAAAAGACCGCAACAAACGAGAAAGATCGCCATGAACAAGCGAGCAAATACCGGCAATGAGGCGCGATAGCTGCGGGCGACTCAGTGTAATAAACGCACGTCTTGTGGCCTGATGCTCCACGAGCGCGCCGAGGACCTCGTAAGAAAATGAGAACCTTTGCTCTCAGCAACAGTTCCGGCAGAAGCCGCTCTTCCATTAAGAAATTCGCAAGAAATACGTCAACCAGCATAGATGTAGATCTTGAAGTATCGAGAAAATTAAATTGATGCTAAATTTTCACGCAAATAATGTTGGCCAGGAAGTAAAACTAAGGCTTAAAGCAAGCTGTACAGTCCATTGATGCAAGCTCCCTGAAAATGATTAGGAATTCTTACCCGACCTTCATAGTGCTCTCTATCACAAGATTTTTTTTCTGTTAAACTATACTTCCCCACTCCTAATCATTAACATGATCATTCTATCAACTTAACAGGTATTTGTTCGTGCAGTTAAACTTTAAACTAAAACATTGTTTTGGAGTTATCGTCGCACGAAACTTGTACCTGGAGCACCACTTTGTTAAATATTCGCTGATTTTGTGACTGACCGTCACGATAACTTTTGAGGAGGGTTGGCAATAATCGTTTCTAATGAATTTTTGTAAACAAAACCCAAGTCCCGTAAAATTACTACGTTATGGCATCGTACAGCGTTTATTACGGCACCTGGAGACCACGGCTGCCGACACTGGAGACCACGACCGCCTGCCTTGCCTACGTTAACAAGGAAATTTGAGTCGAGCTAACTCTCCACTTATGAGTTTTCTGGGAAACTTTTTGCGTTTATTGAACAAGCAAACAATTTATTATGCTTCAGAACTCACAAAAATGGTTAAGAAATCTTTTACGACCTTTATGGGGCTTCAATTGAATAGTCAACCAATATCGCATCCTCATGAAAAATTGTGAAATTTATACAAACGAAATTCGTTTTTTTCTTTTCTATTATGAAGTATGGCTTATATGATACATATTTTATTTGAAGCAAAATTGTGACCTAGCTAATTCTATCATTAAGTTTGACAAACAAATATTTCGTGGAGACTTACTGATCTATAATAATTTTCTATCGAATTATTGCCGGGTCTTCTCTGCCATCTGTTAAATAAAACTGTAACTTTCATAACATATTTATAGGAAGTTAAGAACCATAAATTATATCTCAATTAACCTTTCGTCTTGTATCCTCAATGTCTTCATATTTGAGACCATCAATTCCCGCAGGGTCCTTGTGCCTATCAATCACATAATCCTCCAGCTATTTTTTTTCCTGCACCTCATCTCATTAAAGTCAGTCATTAATATCCTGCTGCATTCTCAGTTTTCTCTCAACGCGTAGCGCACCTTGTGCTCCAAGCGTCCTACTGGAAAAGCAATGAACAAAAATGGCCGTAAATATTCATTCAACGAGCCCAGCACATACGCTGCCATTTGGATGAAGGCCCTGCAGTTGTGTTGCGCTGCTGCAAAACGCCTGGCTGCTGCAGCTGACAACGTCGTGAGCCTTGTCGCCTCTTGTGGAGCAGCCTTCATCTTGTGGCGCAATTTAAGTAGTTCTTTTCCTGCCAAAATTCAGAAAACTGATCCAACATTTTTTATTTAATATTTAAGTATTTTCTGCAAGGGAAGACGCATGCAATTCAACTAAATTCATCTTTTGTTTCATGCTAACTGATGAACTTTGTTAAAATCTTATTACCAGAAAGATTGTATTCGATCTGACGAGAATTAAGATAAGATTTTCGTCCCCAAAAATTTCCTCTTTTGTACGATGATTATAAGTTTCTAACCCTGAATTTTTGGGAATTTTTAATGTATGCGTCTTGATTGGTATAAATGATGGGTATGAATAACAACACTAAAATGATATTGCAGTTGATGGCATTCTTCAATGAACTCATTATTTTATTTGACTCACGCGTGTCAAGTGTGCGTTCAACTTACACAATATTGTTTTCAGAAGATAACTTTATACTGTCGCTTAGAGCGGGGGTAAAACTTTCTCAAGTGTTTCAATGAACACTTTACACTGACGGCCTTGCTTGAAATAATTTCAAACTTACTAGATGTTGCTGATATCAAAAGTTAAAAAGCATTATTAGACCAAAATGAGGCTCAAACTACCACCTGAACTTATAAGGATAGTTCATAACGACCGGATAATGCAAAACGGAATTTCACACTTGAATTTAAGTTCAAAGCAATCGGCGGTGAAATATCTTACATTTTTCTTTTCTTTCGGAAAGCTTGTTTATTTAAGACTTCATTTAGCTTCCCTCCAGCTTACACTATTCTAGAATCTCGAAAGCTGCTCTGGATTTGCAGTCATTTCAGACTTCATTATAAGCTGCAATAGTTTGAACTTTTTTCAAGAAATGTGAAGGGAACGTCGGAACCACGCTCTCGATTTACCTCGAATGTCCGCCATCTGTCAGCGTCATTTGTCCAGGCAACTTTTCTTCCGTAAGAAATACGCCTCGGTCCACTCGCTCGAGCGGCAGCCGCGGTCGCAAGAGTTCAACAAAAGTTCGTCCAGCTTCTTCCTGAAATCATGAGCAATTTGAATGCCAGACTTGCGTAATAATTGGAAGCAGTATGATATACGTTCTCTTGACCCTGCAACTTACCGTGTAACTTAACCCTGCAACTCAACTCTGTAACTTAACCCTGCAACTTAACCCTGCAACTTAACCTTGCAACATAACCCTGCAAATTAACTCTGTAACTTAACCCTGCAACTTAAACTTGCAACATAACACTGCAAATTAACTCTGCAACTTGTTATATGAATATTTCGGTATTTTTTTTATCCTGTGTATCATATTCTGATTTGGCTTTCATCTACATTAAAAGTAACGAATTCAACTGGATCTGACTTTGGATGTATTATATAATAGTGAACTCTTGTTCATTTAGTCGTTCATGAAGCATTGCGCACACTCATTCAAGATGCCGAATAAAAAATAAACTACTGTCAGGAGGATATGCACGGCGGCTCCCATTAAGTTGTAGAGGTCTTATATTGAATGCTATTTTATCGTTAGGTATAGGCTTTTAGTTAATCAATGTGTTGTCAAGTTAGAATAAGTGTTAGGAGGTTTGAATTGTAGAATTGTAAGAATATTTTAGAGAGAACTGAAACTGTGCTGGGAAATTGCGGATAGGAAAAGGCATTGCGTCTTTCGGCTGCTGTTTATTAGGCGACCTAAGTTTTGATGGACGATTTGCACAGCCTTCTTGGCCGCGGCTTCTGGAGCCACGAGTTGCCTGGGAAAGCGAAGGGCTGAATAGCTGTGCAGGAGGTGCGCTGAATAGCAAGGTTTGAAAAAGGCTGCAGCATGCAGCATGGAATTTTTTCCTTTTTTATTTTTTGTATTTTGAAAGACAAACACGGGTAGAATGAGAGAAAGTGAAGTCACTTCTAATTGCCTGTTTTGGAAATTTTTTTAAGCACTTTAAAAAAAGTGTTTTTTTTTAAATTAATCACTGATTTATCAACATAACGAAGCAGTCGCTAACCGACGTACAAACTTGCAACGCTAAGAATTATACATTGGCAACTGAGTCAAGTTCCCTAAATTTATATGTGTGACAAAAATTAGTTGACGTTATCCCGGCTATTTTAGATCTTTGTATAGTAATTGAATGCAGGAAACATGAAAATTTGAATAGGGAAATGATTATCGTTGAAACCGTCGACATGGCGGCGGATCATAATGTTCCATTGGGAAAAAATCTCAAGATTGGCAGGGATTGCTGACGTTAACGCTAATGCCTAATCCCTTCCTCGAGTTAATGCGTCCGACCAAAATTATGCACTTCAAAGGAAGCGGGCGAATTTGGCGGACGAGGGAATTCGAGTAAATCAACGAGTCTTCCACGCAGCTGCATGCATATGGATTAAATAATAAGTAATATCTTCAGTTCTAATATTAATTAGTCAGAGATTTTTTTCTCTCATATTTCAATGCAATTTATTTCTAGTATGTAATTTGTTCGACAAGTATTTGAATTTCAAAGTGCTTTAGAAAAGTTAACAGAATTCCTAACAACAAAATCCACCTTGATATCGCTATTTGAGGTATTGAAACGCAATCAGAATACGCGCAAGTATTTCAGTGAGAAACCAACATAACAATAGGGCGAGAGACACCACGCAACTATGGAACAAAATTATGCGTCGCTGTCACGTCAAAGTGTTTCAAAACTTTATGCTACCTATGATGCCACAGTACACGCTTAACAATTTTCCGCTACTTATAAATTATCATTAATAATGTTCTTTGTGTTCAAGGCAGGTAATATGGCACCAACACATTGATACGAACATACGACTGCTTTTTTGCTCAGATTTGAATCCGCGTGGAGATTTGAATCCATAATGAATCAATCTATACAAATATTGCCGAAATGAATCAAGAAGGCCACAGGCTACTTGGAGAAACCTATTCATAATTGGACACTAGTGAATGTGTCCTAAAATTCAAACGGCCACCTCATCAAGCCAGGCAGAGACAATGATAAGAATAATAGTAGTCATTCTGGTTGTTTCTATATTCTTCTTTTAAAACTGCGGAACAAAATTCCACACATAAGAAAAAATGAAAATACAAACTGAATATTTAGACCAAGTACATATATACATGGGTATTAATAAACCAATATTCTTTATCTCACAACTCCTGGCTAGAATAAATATGAACGTGGCAACTGATACAAATAACTAGGAATTTACGTGGATGGTATGTGCCCTAGTTTTCAAATTCTAAATGTTCGACGGGAATTCAAGCTTACTTTACTCTGCCAAAAGAAAGAAACGATTTTACTTCACACTGGAGAACTATAAACTAACTACTATAACATGAACAAGACAATATGACAATTATTGCGAATTGGCCTACTTAAGGATTAATTCAGCGGAAGCTCAACTCCTAGGAACACCAAAACTGTAATGAATGGCAGGAGGCTGTGACCCCGAAAACAGCCCCGCGCAGCGCCGTAAGGCTACAAACTAAAAGTATATGTCACACGCGTACTGGACGCAACAGAATGACAATTGGTTATCCGGAATATACCGAATATGTTATGAATTTGATTTAAATTGCCAAAATTTGCATACTAGAGTATAGGGAACTATGTTGTACCCTCCACGTCTGAAGTCACACATATGTGAAATACAAAAATCTTTCTGTAACCGCTGAATAACAGTCTAATGTGCTTGCATGTCAATCTAAATAATGGTGTTCACGTTGAACTGACTGCTGCTTGTAATTCATACAAGTAGCCAATGAAACGGTAAAGGGAACAGTTATTATCAATCCGTACTGCTGAAACAAACACAATTGCGAGCTACGATGGCAGAAATTAATTTACATTAGTCAGGAAGGGTTAACAGAACATAATTACAGGTTGATATTCGACAGCACTTACTACGTTAAACAACGAACTCGATGACCGGCGTCTTCACTCCACAGAGCAATGGCCGGCGTTGAGACCAAGAATATCGCTTACAAGTGGCGCAAAGGGAAGTAGTTAACTAAATATCAAAAGCTACGCGGTATGCATTATATAGCTGCGGCTACACTTACCTTGTTCGAAGAATAAGAATTCATTCGCCATGATATTTGATATTAATGAATTTTTTTCCATATATGGTGCTTTTTCTTGTTTGATTGTTTACACGCACGACTTCCCGCACGTGTTCATCCCATGCAACAGTTGAGAGGAAGAAGCTCATAATTATTTATTTTATCTCATGAGGCAGATAATATATATCTTTTATCTCTGCTAAAGGAGCTAATAATTATCTCCGAGAAAACAGCTAATATACGATAATAATAAAAAAGCTGCTGAAAAATTATCGGTACTTTTCAAATGTACTCAAGCAGCTCATATGATAGCAAATAGAATACGGACGGTATATACAGAACTGTAATCATCTTTGTTTTATCATTAGGGCCAAGTTTTTTTTTTAAATCGAATATTTCTGATAAAACTTTAATTTATTTTACGTGTTGAAATATTTATTTTACAATGAAAATGTTGATGAAGTCGTCGGGTGGATGCCAATGAATAGAATCTTTGTTTTCTGCGTTGCAATTTAATCCCGTCGAGACAAAAGTCAAAAGCAAACACAAGATGTGAAGATCAATTTACGCACAGAAAACTAGAAATTGCATACAACATTTCAATTGAGCGTTGTTTCCTAAGAAATATATTTCTCGGTACCATTTCTATTTCAAATACTAATGCTTACTATTAATTTCCGCCTCCAAATCGATTTTTAGGCGCTGCATTCGGCTCCTCTAATTGTACGTTAAGTTTTATTACATCATGGAACCATCAGTGCCATATGTTCGGTTCACTGTGAAGTAGTACATTGGAGCGCAATTGACGTAAACATTCTCTAATTAATAAAATTCATGTGGATTTCTCTAAATCAGATTCCGAAAGAGTTAAAAAAGTCACCATAACTTAATTTAAAGGAAGAATGTAAATAAATTTTTCTTAAACCCGAATCGCAGTACTTAGCATTGATTTAGATTAGGGTACCATGGCAATTTCTTAAAATTACAGTAAAATGCAAAAAAAATTCCGTGAGGGTGAAAGTTGAAAATTAATTAGAGATTGAGGTAATAGGTAATTAGAATAGTAGATAGGTATTAGAATAGAATAGATAGATAGGTAATTAGAATAGTTGAGGTAGATAGGTAATTAGAAACGTGTGATGCCTCAGTTCTACTAAAAATTTTTATTATATTTACATTAGTAATAAGTATCCTAGCGCAAATGGACTCCGCAAATCTTGCGAAAACCCATACGGTGTTTTATACCAATAACTGAAAAGCATGATATTACCAGCTTTTTCTTAGAAAAGCGAGAATTCGTGAGAGATTTCCGCTGGAGCTTCGCAATTTATTCGAGCGCATTTGCTAAAATAACAACTGCGTCACTTGGACAACTTCGCAAATTAAATTATGCCTATGATCTGAGACTCTTGCAAAAGTTTTAAAGGAAGTTCAAAAAGTTCCTGAACTTCAGTGGATCCAGTCGAGGATCTTGGAGATCCTAACGCGATTTAAAAAAAATAAATCACGGTGCTTGAAGTCCTGCTATGTATGTATGTAGTAGCGTTAACCCTCCTCCGAAATCGCTTGACGACATTTCATATGACGGTCATAAAGATTGCTTGACGAAATGCAGATCACATAACAACTAGCGATAATCAATAGGCAATTTAACTTGCTATTTTTATGTAATTAGTGCCCTTCCAAAGATGACCGTTGAATATTGAAAATATACACAAAAAATAATAAGTTTGAACGGATAAGGATTCAAAAATTGGGGAATTTAGTTCATCTGGTATAATCTTTCAGTTCAGCTCATTAGTTTACAAGCTTCGATTGCTAATTACTTCGATTCGGCTACATTTATCCATAGACTATTTGTTCTGTTGAGCAAAATGACAAATTGATGCCGTATAATTTAAAAATTAAAGTAAGCTGTTTAATCTATCTCGATTCAATGTTTATTTTTTCAGTTAAAGATATGGTAGTTGGTCTAATCAGCAATTTTACCCAAAATTTCAGATCACTGCCATATTTTTGACACTGAAACAAGTTTGTTTTATCGTTTCGGTCATTGAATTTGCGTGCCTATCAGCCCCGTAATCCTTGAAGAAATTTTTAGGCCAAATTATTACATGTCAGGGAGCATCCCTTGATATTACGCGCTACCTATAATCTCCCTTATATGTAATCTAAAGAAGCAAGCAATCCCAGAATTTACTTAATCTACAAATCTATTCTTCGATAAATTTATTTCAGGGACAAATTATGAAAATTGCTCGTTATTAAAACGAAAAAAATTACAACGAACGCAAAAACGTAAGGTCGCCAAATAGCAAAGCCGAAATGCCTGCTTAGAACTTCGATCATTTAAGATTAGTGGGAAGAAAATTACCGAATATTTACCAAACTAATTTCATTGATTGAAATGCCAAGGTAAAATTTGCAAAAAACTGTGTCTCCGCCGAAGCACAAGATACTTATGTTTTTGTTTAGATATTGAAATGAAGTGACACGCGGAAGGTACTTTTCCAATTTATTAATTACGAACTCTCTAATAAAGTCATTGGGAAATAGTGATCATAAAACTAGACAGTATATTTTAGCTATTAAATTGAGCTGTACAATTTTGTCCTGTGAACAAACGCGCAAATAGATGAGGCCAAACATAATCCCCCAACGCTTCATCGACATAAATTTTGCCCGAAGGATCCATACATAAACTAGCGGGTCAAGCACTGGAAAGCTACACAAGTCCATTTTACTCGTTGGAATTAAATCTGCAGTGCAAACGGAAAGTTATTTGAATTTATTCAACCAGGTGAAATTACTTCGCCAAGCTTTATGACCTAAATTTCAGCCAAAATTAATTCGAAAATGTATTAATGACAGCGTTAGAGCGGATCCATTATTATACATGAATTTTTCGAGCATAAGGCAGACGGTATAAATTGAAAAGATATAGAGATAAATTGTTTCTTAATATTTTTATCCCTTATTATTCTCTTTCTAGTTTCGTGAATGGCATGCTGGAAATCTATTTTGTGTCGCTATTCAGCATCACATTTTTCAGATGACCGGTGCACATTCAAGCAATGATTGTTAAAATTAAATCGCGAGCCGTCTATGGAGTGAGTGTTAAACTGTAAGTGTTGAAACCATAATCCTCCTCGTCACATGAAATTTGCAGTACCATGCAGCATAACATGCTGCGAATCCATGCAGTCATTCGTAGTATAATCGATTAAGACATTTTACATAAAGACGATCTAATTCTAGAGGCAGTCACTTGAAATAAATACTCCTGAGGGAGACAGTAAACCTCATTCATCTAAAATTGTAAGTTATAGGCTCGGAAACATCAAAGATCTCCATCTTTCGTAAAGCAGGTTAGTTTTAATCAAAATATTCAGTAAAATATCTTCCTTCCGTGGTGGTCTCAGTCTTACGTGAAGTAGGGAAGTATTCAACAAAATATCTTCCATTCTAAGTGCACTCTCAGTCTTACGTGAAGCAAAGGAGTATTCAGCAAAATATCTTCTTTCCTCAGTGCAGTCTCAGTCTTACGTAAAGCAAGGGAGTATTCAACAAAATATCTTCTTTCCTCAGTGGTCTCAGTCTTACGTAAAGCAAGGCAGTATTCAGCAAAAGATCTTGCACCCTCAAGGCAGCTCTCATCAGGCGAAGTGTTGTGCGTCGTCCACGCCAGGCTGGGCTTGCGCTATCGGCTATTGAGTTTCGTCCAAGATCCTGATGGCGCTAGCAGGCCTCAGAGACACCGCCGTCTTAACTGTATTGATGGAAAATCGGAGGCCTGGGCAGAATATTGACTCTGGAATATCCCTGCTTCAAATTTTGAGTTTATGGATTGTTGTTTAACGGCCAGGAAATATCAATCATTGAAGTGAAATTGGTACTCAACTTTGCTCAGAGCGATTGGGAAGATTTCCTTCAGTTTTGTAATACGGTTATAGGGTTAAGCGGGAGAGGAGTAGTTCATTTGAAAAAATTTATTTTCGAAGGAGGAAAATACTTCCGAAATTTGCTTTCTATCTAATATGTACTGAATCAAATTAGGGAGCCAGGAAATTTCACCAGATTAGTCCAGTACTTCTTCGTGAATTATTGGATTTTCTGATTTTCTTGCTTCGTGTGACTTGATTTAGCGCTCACTTATTTCACAGAGTGTTAAGTGTGTCTCACGAAATAGAGTTATGGCAGAAATATGAGTCGAGCACAATTGGAAGTAGCGCATCATAGCTGCTAGGGGCACGGATTGGTACACATTTTTTCTGGTTGGAGGAACATGCACCGATGTCCTAAACCTGTTCGTGTCTTGTCTTTTTTGCAGAATACTTTTTAGGAGGGACTCGCTTCCAAGGTATTGTTATTTTCCTGAAAGGACAATGCTCCATTATCAATCTGATATTTGTTTTATTTGGTTGGAAAAATTGTGATGTTTCTGTCATATGGTACCAGAGAACAAATCGCAACCGTAAATGTCAAGAAATACGTTTAATTTTATTTAAAATTTTCTCATTTGTTGAAGAAATACGCGGTGACCATGTGTATAGAGCGAACGATATAATTTCATTTAAGGTTAATTGCAATTCTATTTGAAATTGATACATTAAATGTTGATAACTTGTAAATGCGTTATGGGCGTTCTTTGCGTTCCATTCAATAGGCAACTGGACAATAATGAATAGGAGATAAAATTCTGCTTAACTGCATTGCCGACAAAATCTTTAGATGTCATTTATTCTTGAATCAACATCAGGCAAATCTGAATTGCATCTCATCAAGTATGAAAACCTTCAAAGTCCTTATGGAATAGCAAAGACATTTAACTACATATTTCCTTGCTGATACATTATAACTTTTTCAAACTAATATTTTTCTCTCTTTGGGATTAAACTCGAGACTCGATATTATGTAATATCAAATTCAAGGACCTATCAAACATTCTCTGAAATGCGAGACATTTCGTGTCAGCTCGGTATGTGACTTTCCAGGCACAGATCATTTTTGCTCTTTTGTAAACGATTCTTCATTATTAAAGTGTCCTCAAGTAAAATATTCAACATCAATCGTTCCCAATAAATCCTCGCTCCAGTGAATTTATAGACTTTAATATTACAAAACGCCGAACATTGAGTTTAAAATTCACAGACCAAAGAACTGATAAAAATCAGTGCAAGCTTTCTAAACTTTCATTTTCAAATGAATCTGTAGTTCTCATCTTCTCCGCCTTACAGCGTCAATATGATTGCCTTAATTAATCAATGAACAGGAACTTTACCCCCCGCGCCTGGTGACGAGTGCTTAGCCACTGGAACACATCGCTGATTGTGTAATTTTTAGAGCAGGAGTGGTGGAGGTAAAATAGTACAACCTTTGCCTCAACGTTTGCAATAGCGATGGAAAATTTTATGAAAATTAATAATAAGTAAACGAAGAAAAAGCGAACTGCTTGAAAAAATCAACAGAGCTTCCACTTTTGAGGGAAACCATTTGAACTTGTTTTTAATAACAAGATAGCATTATAACGCTTATTTTATGAGTATACCCAATATAGACTGAAGTGTTAATCACCTGATTGAGTAGGAGAGTTAGATTGAAGTTATACTTTGGAGTCAAATCATGTTTAAGTTTCATGCACTTTAAATGTTTTATTACATATATTCACAGCACATGTCAACGAAGAGCACAACAGAGAGACGTGATTTACAGACCCAAGTAAGCACGCGAGGCAAAGTACAGCTGGCATGGCATTATATATGTATTATATTTATACCGTACATAATGCGCTATAGTTAGAGCGGCGAGCGCGACCATAAGCTTCGCCCCGATGCATATTAGCCGCACTCATCTGACACTCAGCGGCACCAGCGGCATCTCCGCTGAGCGATTCATACCTCACACGGCCACAATAAATGATAAGAGCTGGCGTGTTATAGCAACAAGTGGTTTGGTGTGTTCTGAGGCGCCGTGAAGTCGATCTCTGCTCTAGCAGCTGTTATTGAAGGTGAGCGAAAAATAACGTCGTTGTGTGGAGTGTGAGCAATGAGCTCATTTGCTCAGGAAATACCTCGCCGTATGAAGGCTGTGGTTTATGAGACAGGAATATGCCAGCATATTGCGCTCAGGGGGCGAAATTAGCACTCCGACAAGCCAGCATTGGTTTACTGTTACAGATGAATAAAAATACTTTGAATTAACCTAATGCTAGACCCTCATAAAAAAAACTACGAGCTAAGGTTGAGAAGCGAGAAACTTTCGTGATACATTACGCACTTGCCTAAGCTCAATTAAAAAATGTTCATTCCTCCTCCTAAATTTAGGAAAAGAAGAGCATTTTTTAAACAGAGAATTTTCTATTCCATTAAGAAATCATAGCAATTTATACGATTTATAAGAAGAGGCACAATTTGCGAGGACAAGCGCTTTTCTTAAAAAGTTTTCATGTTATAAAATAACTGGCCCGATAAACGAGCTTTTTTTTGCAGTATTCAAAACATTAAATCGAACTAATGTAGATGGAAACTATGTATAAGTTTGATCATCAAACGAGCGCCCTCAGATCCCAGTTGATCAACTGTGTTGTTGCTTTAATTTCACATCGTCGTGAAATTCGTTTGAGGTCGCCAGCTCCGCCCAAATCTTTAATTATGCAAATTAAGAGCCTCTGTTGTAGGAAATTGTCTGCCTTCAATTTACAAGAGATGCACCAACAGGCATGCCGGTCGTTGCCATCAATGAACTGGCACTAATCGCATCCTATACTTAGAACGTGAAATTGGTAAAATGTGGCACAATTAATAAATCAAATTTTACTTGTTAATTTATCGACAACCATAAATTCTACAACAACAGAAAAATAGTCACAAATAACCAAAAAAAAAACGCTAAATTTAAATAATAATGTCCAACACCCTGTAATGACATATTATTTGGTGGAAAAATGAGCTTTAAAAGTTGATTACTTAGTTATGCTTGCAATTCGAGAGGAAAGAATCGGAAGTGAGGAAGCAATTAGAAATTTATACAATCTATAGATAGAGCTTAAAGGTTTTGAAAGTTTTTATCTTCATCATCCGCCTTAATTTTCAGTACTGCACGCTTATGTTTGACGCGCTTATAGTCGCTGCAGAACAGCTGACGATCAACATTCTGCAGCCGTCGTCGATGTCATCAGATTAGCCGCACTTCTCATCAGCGGAGCCGTTAAGAGCTCGGCTCTCCGATCGCTGCTTCAAATATTTTGCAGATGAAAGAATTCACTGAGAAATGGTCATCTCTAAAAACACGCGTTGAGCTATATAAATAAAAAGATATTCAGAGGCATGCCAAATCACTTAAGTTCGATGAGAGATGAAGAATTGTGATGCTGCGAAGTCATATTGATTGAGAGTTATGTTCTCTGCCCTCGATTATGAACGCATGCTATTATATCGGACAATTATCAACGCAATCCAGCTGTTCATGCTCCATCATAGGTCGTTGGCTTTGATTAAGATAGATCTATACGAAGAAAATATTTTAAACATTAACGAAAGTTCACAAATAAAATGTATAGGACCTATAAAAACATGCAAATTTTTTTTTAAACACGACGTCGACATGGAGAAATTGCGCATACGCAAAGCTAGACGAAATAAAAACTTTGGTTTCATTTATGTTTTGATAGTGAATTACTCATTTTTGGAGGTTTTGCCGCCCATAACCAAGCCCAAACCATCCGCTGTCTCAAGCCGCCCATGCCCAAGCCCAAGACACACGCTGTCTCATGCCAACCCCACTGTATACAAGTAGGCAGTTAAGGGGAGAGAATTATGAAGACTTTCAGTTATGATCTTTGTGTCAGAGTTTAATTAATATTTACGAGAGTGTGGGCATGACAAGCGGCTTTTAATGCTCATGCTGCCACAGGGCGTTCGGAAGCAAAACGTATAGCATGAAGAAGAGAATGAAGGAGAAACTAAGAAATATTTCAGGGAGACTTAGGTGAGGTAAGTATCAAAGCGCACAAAGATAATAGCTCCACGTGATCGTGTGAGCGTAAATAATCCAGTAGTGTAAAGAAACCCTGTTCGGTGTATATTGCATTTGTTCTCAAAATTATTACAGATATTAAGATATTGATTTTCATTACTAATTTTGGAATCGCTTTTTGCATGCAAACCTTGTCACTTACAGCAGTTCAACTGGCGTGTTAATATTGCATACATGTAATTATAGTTTAGAATAAAAAATGGACTTGAACTCGCACCTATACGAGCTTTAGACACACTACGTTCCTCATCACTGACATACCGAGCAGCATTTCTTACAAGTCACTCACAGGACAATTTTTGAATCCCAGCCAAAGTGTTTCATTATATTCTCAAGCAATATTCTTGCCCAGGAAGCACTTGCCTCTACTGCTGGCCAAACGATCGCGTTGTTTCGATGTCCGGTACGAACAGATTTAACAGAGAATTTTCATATTCGAAAACATTTTCCTAGTTAACATTGAAATTTAGTTCACAGCGTAATAATATTTATCTCATACTGCAATGAGGACACAAGGAATTAATATTAAATTGAAGTGTATCAGAAGGTCGTAGCCATATTCCTTTGATTAATCTAAGTTGTTGCTTCGTGAATTTAATTTCTCGAAAGGTAATACTTGTTTTCGGATACTAAAACTAAAATAAAAATTAAAACTTGCCAATAATAAACTTTTGACAAGTAAATTTTATTCTATGATCGGAGAATTGCAGTTGCATCTTTCTTCACTTAAGTTTCCACGAAAGTTCTGTTTGCCTGTAAAGATTAAATTTATCTATAAACTCACATAAAAACTTTCTTGCTGCAATGATTGATGTTTTATTGTATTGCATTTTTCAAGAATGTAAACTATGATACAGA
This sequence comes from Hyalella azteca, assembly GCF_000764305.2. NCBI lineage: Eukaryota > Metazoa > Arthropoda > Malacostraca > Amphipoda > Hyalellidae > Hyalella > Hyalella azteca. Next base: position 3,745 of record NW_025936062.1, on the reverse strand, counting down.
AAAAAATATTCACACCAAAGACTCCAGATAATTTTGCCTCATAATTTACGGGGTTAAAGCAAGTAATGTAAAATAATACATTTTAACACTTTTAACATTTTTAATTTTTAAATAATACTACAACCAATGAGAACGCACAGTATGCTTCTTCTCACTGAGCTCACGGCAGCAACTTGTGGCAAAAAATTGGCGTTTCAAATGGAACGCTAAATAAAAATTGCAGCACAGCTCGAACGACCAGCTTTTCCAAGATTTTACAAAATAAAAAGGAAAAACGCAGAGGGCTATGCGAGCAAATATACGTAGTTCATTGCAGAAAAATGCCCTAAAGATATTGGGACAGATTTGGGAGTGGAGCGAACACTCGTGTTTATCGCTGATCCCTTCAAATTAAAAGGAATCCTTGCAAAGCATTCCAAGAAATCCTGACATCGATCCCATTAGAAGAATTTCATAAAAAATAAAGAATTTACCCTACCAGTCGCCGGGCATCTGCTGACATCAAACAGCATCATCCTTTTGAAGTCAGCTGAAGGCACGCGCTGTTGCCTGCCCCAGTAAACAACCCCTGGTCAGTTCACTCGCTGTTAGTAACATTGATAGGCGGCATTTATGCCTTACGACTTAAATTAGGCCTCAGCAGTAAAGAACTGAAACATTTTCTTCTCAAGACGCACGCGCTAACGTAAGTCGTGTATTATGTGATATTCTTCAAATAAATTAAAGACGAATTTACAACCTCAATAATTGTTTCCTGTGACGTCGATCGGAGCTTCTTCGATGAGCGACGCGACGCTATTCTGCAGAATTCAGTTATACAACACACGTTGCGAACTGTGTTATTCCCAATGAGTTCATTGTTGCTGAGAGAAATATTATTTCAAATTACATGTTTATAAATCTGATCACTTAATAAGGACTTATTTTGAGAGAATGGGTGAAGTAATAAAATCTCATGGATGGATGGAAATCCATATGGGTGAAGTATTAAAGTATTAAATCTCATGGAACTCTCAATGAAATACCCCGTGAAGGAGAAAGAATCGTAGGGAACAGAACCGATGATGATTATGTAAGGTTAAACTCCATCTGGACAAAGCCTCTGTAAACCTGCAAAATTTAATAATTTTTACTTGGTTGCTGATGAATAGCTCGCCGAGAAAGAAGGCATATTTTCAACAGGGACGAGTAACATAACATGTAACTCATTGTTTTTCATCTCCATTCAGCGTTTTCTTTGTGGTTGGGAGCTAACCCCCCCAAGAAGGGGGGTTAGCTCTTAACCACAAATAGTGTAATAGTTATAGTAATAGTACTACTAATACTAATTACTAATACTAATTACTAATACTAATAGTAATAGTAATAAAAGCAAGAAGCGCACAGTATGCCTGTTTTCACTAACCTCTCGGCTGCAAATTGTGGCCGCAAGTTCAGTTGTGCGATCTCATCAATGGTGACAGCGGTCGTTGCCTTCACGACCTCAATCAACACGAGTGAATCGCGGTAGCATTTGATCGAACTCGCAGAACTTGTGCAGGGAACCTGAAGACAAGTTTTGAGCAGCAACTTGGGCTAATTAGATGGCATTAGGACAGCAATTAATACTGCATTCCCGAACTGCTTGTGGAAATTTGATCGGGCGTTGTGAGGTTGAGATGCGATCCGAGTTTCATGTTGAGTCAGCTGCAATTAGGTGCCGCAAAAAATGTGATGACATCATTAAATATAATATCACTTGTATAAGACTTACCGTTCACTAATGAAGAAGGTAATTATGAATAATCATGTATACGGGGGTTCGATACGATACACACTCTGCTCTAAGATGTTTTACTATATTGGTGTGAGGACACTTGCTTTTAATTCTTGTAAAATGAGTAAATTGCAATCAATCTACATAAAATGCAACGAACAAGCGCCGTAGATTAGTTAAAAATAAGTAAGTAAAAGGGTTACGATTATATTTTCAGTTAAATCCTGAGCAAGGAAGGTTCATTTACATTCATTTTGCTTCTTGCGCTTTTCCATAGAGCAAGTCAATATCTCGATGTAAAAATTATAAGAAATAATTATCAATATCAGGGAAGAAACTATAACATTGTATAATTGAATTTTCATGTATATTTTGGCTATATCTAGTTGAAGATCAATCCAAATTTATCTGATACGTCACTTTGTCGTTTAAATTTGTTTTATGAGTTTATAATAAGCGCGACATCCGATCACTCGTACTTGAGCGCCAATCGAACTTTAGCAGTGCAGGGAAGAGAACTTGGTATTTTTCAACACTTTGTTCACCGTAGGCGCCGATGTTACGTTGCGATGAAGGATGAAGAAAGAAAGTAAAGAATAGAAAGAATTAAGAATGAACACAGCAAAAGACTAGCACTAAATATAATGCTCGTAGTAAGTAAACTAATGAGATTCTCAGAACAAAAATAACAAACTTACCGAGGTGCGGTGAGAAATGCCTTATTCTAAATTATTCCTAAAACAATCACAAAAAATAAATATCACAAACACAAATTTTAAGTTCCTAAAGTATCTATTAAGACAATTGCACCTCACTGATGTACCAGTCCCTGTAAGACTAACAGATTGAAAGTAACGAGTATCTAATGATTGCGAATAACCGGATTTGTATCTTGATGAAAAATGCTAATATAACCAAAAAATTAAACATCGAAATTAAGCAGAAATCAAAAAGAGACAAAATATAATAAATAACTGTTTGATGACTTAAAAAAAATAATGCATGGAAATCGTGGAACAAATATCGTGACGAACGAAAGGAGGCTATACATTATATTTTACCTGAATGAGGTCTTGGCTGCAATATTCTCTCCAACTGTTCGATTAAATTGATCACGAATGAACCCCGCGCTAATTGAAGCAGTCGTCAACAGAGCAAATTAAGGAAAAATATTCGTGAATGGGTTTCCAAGCTATGTTAACCCTGAGTGAAGCTGAATAATTTAGAAACACAGCTTGGCATTCTCATAAAATTAATGAACGTGGAAATTATATCGCTGATCAAGTTAACTATACGGGGATGCCTAACTGTTGAATCATGTGAGTTCTTTGATTATGTGATGTGGGGACTTCAAATTAGAGCAAAAAATTATCAAGGCATTCTCTAATAATCCATCCTCGACGCAGTCACGTAGCCTCTCGCTTGCTGAACCCCCGTGGCAGTCGGCACCCGCATGCGAACACAGAAATGTACGTCGTAAGTTCGTTAGTTGGACGGCTTGTCGAACCCCCGTCACTTAGCTGCTCATCATGACGCTGTAATGAGGCAGTTATTCCTGCAGACATCCTACACACTACTGAGCACGATAGCTTCAGACATCAGGCAGTGCGTATTGTTTTCTTATTATATGAGTATAGCTGACGTTCAAAAGAGCACCTACAACTGCTTGGTCGTAATTAAGGCCTATACAAGTCGCATTTTGTTCATTAGGACGTTGTTGATCGCAGGATGGAAGGTCAATGATTTCATACTGAACTACGAACAAGCGAGTGATGAAGTAATTAATACCAAAGCTCTGATGCTTTACTTAATCGTTCGTTAAAGCAGCAGTGGGCAACCTATTCTGCACGCATTCTAAGGGACAAAACAACGCTCGTTAGAGCGGCAGTGGGGCAACATACTGCATACACATTAAGGGGCAGTACACACAATCACTGCCGCACTCCAAATTGCTCGTCGTGCTCAGGATTACAGGACTCCTTTGATTAC
>NW_025936061.1:0-304 GCF_000764305.2 Hyalella azteca | reverse complement strand
AACTTCAATAAATGGAGAAACGCAAACACCATGCCAGCTAAACAACAATAAATCGTTAAAACTAATATAAGAATATGTTAGAGCGGAAGTACACTTGCAAACGATAAAATCCACCGTAACGGATTACGGAAAACCCGCGCAACCTGTGAAAATAATTTTTTTATATAATTTCCCAAATTTTCCACGACAGTTTACGGCCGACAAGGCTTATTCGCTTCAGAATGATCCAAGAGAAACTCGCTTAGAGTCTCAGAAAGAGTGATGTGCTTCTCAGGAAACTTTCTCATTCTTATAAAGTTTAGTG
>NW_025936060.1:0-893 GCF_000764305.2 Hyalella azteca | reverse complement strand
ATTCATTCATCATGTGTTGCAACTAGTTTGAAGAGCTTAATCTAAGAAGATTATCATTCATCATATTCTAGAAATTAGTTGTTGTAGAAATTAGTAATGCGTGAATCAAGTAATTGGTAATGAATCAAATTAGTTGTAGAAATTATCTTGCATAAGCATTTGTTTTACTAATTACTAGAACATCAAGTACTTTGGACCCTGTGTTCACATGCGTCATGTTTACTTGTTTGATTTTGATCTAATTATTTGCTAAATATACATTTCAATGAATTATCCTACTTGATTGTTGGCCAGTATTACCAGTACGCAGGAGTGTTGGGAACCGTGGTATATGCCGACCATAAGTGGCCGTTAATTGGTGTTTACAAAGCTTATCCTCAAGCAAACAATTGTATTAATATTCATATTGAAACTTGTTCATCAGTAATTACTAGTTCACCAGGCATGTTTGGACCCGTGGTATATGCCAACCATGAGAGGCCGTTAGTGTTAACAAAGCTTATTCTCAAGCAAATAATCGTAGAAATGTTCATATTGAAACTTGTTCGTTATTAATTACTAGTTCACCAGGTATGTTTGGACTCGTGGTACACACCCGCCTACAACTCGTGCCTGATTTACTCGTTTGGTGTCGGCAACGACATCACATTTGAGAAGATCATGTCCGCCCTCTGGGGTTGTCAGGTCTTCCTGCACGACCACACTGTCAACCATACCCAGGTAATGGAATGAATAAATAAAACTATAACAAACCATATATAGAGTTTAATTTTTGAAGTTTCCGCAATGCAACTACTCGCACTGTGAATCATTATAGAGCTTCAATAAAAATTTCTGACGTATGCATCAGCAATCAAAATTCGAAAAAATTTACATTATACAGTCACAAATTT
>NW_025936059.1:483114-641787 GCF_000764305.2 Hyalella azteca | reverse complement strand
CCCCGGGAGACTGCCCCATGAAAGCCTCCATCCAGTCGAGGTTCGGTCACCTGGTCACACCTTTCCTGGATAATGGCTTGTTGCCTGTGGGTGCCTACGGAGAGAGTAAGCGGGCCCTCCGCGGGGAGATCGCCTCCCGCGTTGCAGCGAATGACGCCATAAACGCCATACTTGCAGCCCCACCACCGCCGCTCCCCTAGCTCTGCTTGCCCGGAGTGCGGGGATCCCCTCCAGTCGGTCCAGCATCTCTTCACCTGCCGTCTTCCCCACGTCTCTCAGCATCTCCTCACTGTGGGACAACCCCGTGGAGACAGTGGCTTTCCTGGCCACGCTCCCTGCCTTCGCCCATCTCCCCCCTCTTCCGGTGCCGACCCCCACCCACCACCAGAGCCTCCCCCCCGGTGAGCAAGACGGTCGCAATAAACAACAAAATCCTCCTATGCCAAATGCATTGTGCCATCAATGGCAGAGGTATGCAGATAATCGTAAAGTTGTTACTCCACCCAAGTTCAGTGCCAATGATAAGGTAAGCCTAAAGGAATTTTTCACTACTTTTGAAAATTATTTTGAGAAGAAATTTTCTGGGACCACTTATGATCAGACCCAGAAACTAGCAGACTTCTTGGACGGAGATCTTCTGACAGTTTATCATGTGTGTGGTGGTCTTAAGTTGAAATACAGTGAGTTGAAGTGCCAACTCCTTGACTACCACAGAAGTCACAAAGTATGTGGAAAACGTTATTGGAGACAGGAATTTGCCAAGGCATCACCTAATTTTGATGAAAGTTGGGATATATTTGGATTAAGGCTAGTTGAGCTGGCTGAGTTAGCTTATCTCAATGATAAAAAAAGAGTGTGCCAGCACACAATAAACATTTTCTTGGACCATTGCACCAACAGGTCTGCCAAGTGTCCAACACCCTGGCATCGGAAACACCTGAGCATAGCCAAAACAAATGGTCTCACTGGGTACCTGAGGTAACCAATGTTAACCTCCTTGGGCAACTGTCCCTTCTCAAAAATCACCTTCACTGCGGATGACTCTGCTCTAACTCCTTGATGGTGTTTTAAAAGATGTACCATCCCTGACATCTTCACAGTACCTGACTTGGCTGTCTCAAGTAGCTCAAAAACTTCTACTGATGGGTGAATTGGTCCAATCACTCCACTTATAGTAGTCAAAACCAGGTTGAGCACTTGAGTGCACTTGATTTGCCAGATTCCTATTTTAGATACTTCAAGGAGAGAACTAAGGTTAGAATTTGAGATGGTTATGAACTCAACTGCCATTAGGTTTCTTCTCATGTTAGTAGCATACATACTTTAAATTCAGAAAGTTTAGCAAATGGAGAGTCTCTCAAACTGCGTTCTAACTTGACAGGGTTTCTAAGAAATGTGCTTGAGTTTGAGCCAATTATGTGGCAAAGCAGCGAGTTTTTTAGAAATCCCTTAAGTTCATTTTTGAGTCCTATATGTAGACCAGTAAAGTATCATGGATAGTACATCACATACATGCATTATCATACTTAAGAAATTGGTTTCAATTGTGAGCATAATGGCAAACCACCACTGTGCACTGTGCAGAGAGTGGATGAATATTGCAAGATCTTTGGCAATGCTTCATTAGCAAAATTTACGCCTTCAGAAGATCTTGCCGACACATTTAGATTGAAATTCTTGCATTTAATATATTTGTCAGTCTTTGGCCAACTATTTAGAAAAAAGTAAGGTTTCTGGTACGTTGGATGGATCAGGAGACAGGAAGCTTGTCCGGAAATCAGTTGTGATGAGTTCCCGCCAAAAAAATGTGAACAAGTTTATGATTGTGTAGTTGCAGTCACATTAGAGCAGTCAGACTGCATTATCACATGCTCAGTTGACACTTGCTGTACAATCAGACTGTTTTTAGGGTAAAATTAGTTATTTGGGATAAGATGTGCATACAACCTTGTAAATAAGTTTGTGGCTTGTAAATAGTTTTTCATTACTCAGCGTAAATGGCTTTTCATTAAAAATTACCTGGCGACACAACGACACATTTTGAAAATGGTTGGCAACACTTTGGGCTTAAAAACCCATAATTGGCAATGCTGCTTGCTTGTTGCTTCCACCTTCTGCTGCTCTGCACCCTGGGACCTGGGCAAATCAGACTTCAGAGCTTTTTTAGAATCAGTTCATTTTTATTTTCATCATTTACTCAAGATTTGAACCAATTTCTTATGTATGATAATGCTAGTATCCAGGATACTTTACTAATACTGGTCTACTTATACTCCACACTCAGGATGATGTAGGTTTTCGGTGAATTTTCCTATGCATTTTCACTTTTTTTAAGCTATTGCTATGCACAGTTCACGCAATGTAATGAAAATTGATTATATTCGCGCACGTGTTCGCGCAATCCCGGCCATCTTTATTTTAGAAGAAATTTTCTCCAAAGTCATATGGCAACACTGAACACCGTCTGTTTACATTTATCCCAGACCTATAACCTGCCGATGGCCCCCTACCCGTAAAACTCTTCTTCCACCAATAACTGCCCATTGGCACCAATGGCGCATTTATGAGACACCGATGGCCACCTTTTAAATTAAGTCAATAAAAATTTTTAATTTAGTTTCAAATCCGATGCTTTCGTATTTACTGATATTGCTTCATACAATCACCATTCTAAGGGCTACGTATAGAACTCCACCAAGGCATTACAGGTAGCAATGTCAGACATGTAGCAGGAACAAATAATCAGAGTACCATGCAAATACCTTTTGAGAAATCGACTTGAAGAAGAGTCCCTCTTTGCAGGATTCGAACTCCGATCTCCCGCACGCGAAGCCGAGCCTCTACCGTTGTGCCATCGGAGAGGACATGGCAGTCGAGTAATTTTAAAACATTTAACTGAAGTATTGCAAATATTAATTTCGTGAAATGAGAGAAGTTAATGCTGCCACCGTGATGATTAGATGGTTCCATCAACAATTTTATTTGAACATGCTGCTGCAATCGAGTAAACACGCGCTGAAAGAAACTTCATTTATCCATAACGATCGAACGATGGTTCAGCTCATAGCACTACGGGAAAATGCTTAAAAAGCATCGAAGTTTTATAATGTCAACATTACACTAATTCTGAAAGCGGTTTGATTAGATATTTTTTCACCAAGAATATTCTGACGTGAAATAAGGAATTGATAAATACCTGCACTACTTCTAGTCACTATTTTTCTCTAGCCTAATCTTTAGTTTATTGCGTATGAAAGATACCGGGCCACTTTCTTAGAAATTTAGGCTTAAAATCTAAATAATTATCTGACTGTATATTAAATTTTACAATCGAAGTCAGGATAGATAACCGAATTTTTACTCGTATCCACTGCTTAAAAAGGATACTTTTATTACAAGCAAATTGCCCGGAAAGCACATGTTTCAAGCAGGACATGGTAAAGATTAGTAGGAAGCTTAACGCCGACGCGAGTCAAGTCAACCCGACCGGTATGAACGTGTGCTTACTGGACTTGCTCGCTGCTCGATGCCGAGCCGCTGTCGACTACGCTCGCTGCGCTTGATGCCTAGCCGTTGTGCTTTACAAAGAAGCCGAGCTGCTGTCGACTACGTCAACGTGGCTTTTGAGTTCCGATAAATGGGGCATCTTGAGAATATTGTAAATATAATGGAACACACTTGATTGATTCATACAATTTATACTTAATGATACAATAATTAGTCTCAATTGATCACATTACTTCCAACACAGCCAGTTGGCGCATTCGCAAAATTCACAATAAAATTACGCAATATTTCAGGTGAACATGAAAAATTGGATTCGCCATCATCTATGGAAAAACGGTATTTATGGCAACAAAATTTTTTCATTGTATATCGGACAATTTATATCAGGAACAGTCTGATACATGGCCAGTGGCTACACTTTGGCGTGACAATTTTTTGAACGCATTGCTTCTCTCCATTAGTTTTATTGGAACCTACCTAATTCACGCTAAATTTTCTTACCAGAACTTAATCATAAAAGCCAAGCACACAAAACGAAGTCATGGCTTCGTCTTGATCTCGAATGCGGAATGACTCGCAACCCAATAACACCTTTCTACGTTGGATAAATTACAGTGGCAATTATACCTTCGTGCACTGTGCAGTTTGGGCAAACGGTTATCGGTGGCTCACAAGAGATTTGTCTGCAATGTGCCATAGATGTTTTAGACCCTATAACTCATCGATGATTCATCGATGACTCCCACCTATACTCGCCACCCTTTCGATTTATTGGTATTTTATTGTCGATTTTCGGCAGATCTGGCCACCCACCGTTATGCCACCTATAATCGACTTTCGCCACCAATAATCATCGGTGCGCCACCCTTAATTTTTATTTGGGATACGAACTAGTCAAGAAATGTCAAGTTCACCGCCACACACAAACCTGTAAGAAGAACTGTCCATCGTCAAACAACTGTCAATTCAGCTTCCCTCGCCAAGTATGCACAGAGACTAAGATCATCGCCACTTATCAGATGAATACGTACGAAGCGGAGGAAGAATATGTCTACTCAAGAGACGACAACAAGACAGATGGATCAACAACTACAATACAACTCTTCTGAAGCTGTGGCAAGGCAACATGGACATTCAACCGTGCGGATCAAATGAAGCAATAGCATTCTACGCCGCAAAGTACATGTCTAAGGCAGAACCAACTCAGCTCTTAATATCGGTACGAATATTGGAACTTTTTATTTAAGAATAGACTATATTTTTTATAAACTGTATGTTTTTGAATGTGCTACTTCTCTAATTATGATGCCTATGCTGAGTTCTCGTTTACAAATGGCATAGTGCGCAGAATGACGGACCGCAACACACCCGAGAACAATGGCCCACAGCTCAAATTCGGTGACACCCATCCTCATTGACGTCTAGGTGGCAACTAGTGTTCAAAGCGCGCGGTCTCAAACTACAGGGTACAAAAGTAGTGTGAACGGTTGTGCGCGGTGAGGCACTGCAGCAAACGACTCAAAGCGCATGTCGTTGCCACTAGTGTAAACGGGCCTTAAGGCAGAACCAACTCAGCTCGATGCCAGCGTAGCCCAAGCAATACAGCAAATCCGCCGTGAAGAGAACAACATCTCACGAAAGCTCTTCAAGATATGCATGCGGTTACTAAATGAACGACAAGTATCGGCGTGTGAATGCGTATATCGTCTGTGCCATTTTCAAATGCGAGACAGCTCAAGAAAAGTCATCTTCCTGAACACACGCAAGCCTGAGCAACGCTACAGAATGCTTCAATTCAATGAACAAGGACTTGCTTCAGTATATGCTAAGAACATTTTCGATCGCTACGAGCAAAGACCAGACGCACATCCCGAGTATGACTTCGACAAAATGAGCTTAGTTGAATTTGCAATGCTCTTCGAGCCTCATTATAAGAAGCAGCAGGATGATAACGAGGAGGGCATTGATGAAGACTCGTATGAAACTGAGCCAGAAAGCGACAGAAGAAGGAACTTAATCACGCTCAAGGATAACACGAAAATAGTAGTCAGAAATGTCCCAGCAGTTGTCCGAGTCCCATACTTCATAGCAGCAAATGAACCAGAAAACTACTACTACAGTCTCCTCCTTCGGTATATGCCATATCGCCAAGAAAGAGAATTGAACGAAGAGAACGACACATCGAAAGAGGCATTCCTAGCACAAGAAGAGCGATAGAAGGAAACTAGTCGACATATGGAGACATACAGATAGCGAGATCGGCAATTGCAGAATGCATTCAATCAAGTCCATGCATTTGAAATACTCGAACAAGCACCACCAATTGCCGAAGACTATGAAGAAGTAGTTGACAATGCTCTCACAGATGATCAGTTTGCAGCGGCACAGCTAGCAAGCAATGAATGTGGGACAACGAGAAATATTCATACACATAACTCGCAGCATTCAAGAACAAATGGATGGTAGTACAAACCGTGAGAAGTTATTCATCACAGGAGGTGCCGGAACTGGAAAGACATTTTTGTTCAACCTACTCAAGAACCAAGTCAATAGATGCTATGGAAAACAGGCCGTTAAAGTAGCAGCGTTAACTGGAGTTGCAGCACGATTAGTAGGCGGACAGACATTACATAGCCTACTGAAGCTCCCTGTTCAGAAGACCGCAAGAGTCAACAGCAATATACCACATCTCACAGGCAACTTCCTACGCACAATGAGACTACAATAGAAAGATGTAGAGTTCTTCTTTATAGACGAGATATCCATGGTAGCCTATGAGACACTCTGTATGATAGACTCACGCCTGAAACAACTCAAGAACAACGAAAAGCCCTTCGGTGGTATCATCAGGTGTTTGATCAGCCACAACATATGGTACCAGCTACACATCTATGGCACATTTTCCGACTAATAGAATTGACGCAGAATATGCGACAGCAAGGCGATACGACGTTCATCGATGTACTGAATGCGCTAAGAATCGGAGAACTTGAAGCACATCACATGGGCGTACTGTTGGGAAAGGTTAGTAGAGAAACCACTGGAGAGTTCTCCATAGAACGAGCACTGCGCATATATCCGACAAAGAAGCAAGTCGACACACACAATCAACTTGTACTCGAACACCTCAGAGCCAAGAATACTGAAATGTTCAAGATCAAGGCCCAGGACACGCTTGTTGACGCTACAAGAAATATTGAGAATGTTAATATGCAGAAAATCACACCGACCGATATCAACAACACAGCTGGCCTTCCAAATGAACTTGAAATCTTCGTGGGAGCAAAGGTCATGCTACGGTCGAATATTGACGTCACAAAGGGCTTAGTGAATGGCGCAATAGGATTCATCACCGAAATTATATGGCCGCTATTCCGTAGAGCTCAAACGTACGATACAGACATACCGTCTCTACGAATTGACTTCGGTAACGATGGTACTCACATCATTCAGCCAATATTGAAGCAATTCCCTGCCAAATATAGCTACGGAACAATGGAAAGAAGAATGCTCCCAATTATACTCTCATGGGCCTCTACTGTACACAAGATGCAAGGAAGTACAGTAGAATACGCAGTGATTTATCTAGGATCAGCACTATTCGAAAGTGGACAAACATACGTTGCACTAAGCCGAGTAAAATCTCTAGACGGCTTACAAATTGAAGACCTAGACTGTGCAAAGCTAACGGGAAAGAGACCTTGCAATAACCAAGCGTTAGCAGAAATGGACCGTTTGAGATCATTGCCCTAAACAAAACATCGCCAACTCAAATCATGAGTCAGAATTCAGCCACTATATATCTCTTTAGAAAAATGAGATCGTTAAGTAATTCCAAAGAGTTATGACATGATAAATCAGGGCCACGAAAACGCTATCTTTATAGTACATTATGGAAACATTGCAGTGTGGATGTGCTAACGGACAAGCCCTAGAGGGAACATAACAAAGATTGATCTGCATCTCATAAAAGTGCATTCTGATCGCAAAATTAAAGATAAGGTCCACGGACACCAAGTAAGCACTATCTGATACTAACGCCATTTATCTATCCACTTGCAATTACATTGATTGTTCATAAAATATCGAGTACGGATTCTTTGAGACTAAAAATAATAAATTATAAAAAAATTAGTAATTCATTGTCCGTGTGTTAAATCGGAGACACTGACTTCTCTAGAAGTGTTGTCTTTAAAAAGTACTTTTTAAACGTATATTATTCATCTTTTTTACCTTGCATTTATCTGGCTTGACGAATAATTAGCCAAATTTAAAACTTCATATTTTGCCCCCTTTGTTTGGAACATTCTGACATTTTTCTTTTCCTGTGTTTGATGACATTGACACTTTTTCCTTGTTTCATCACAGTGTAACACTTCTTTCCCCACTCAAGATGAGCAAGCCACGGAATCAGATCATCTTCCTCTTCCTTATTTTCGTACATGCTTGTATTGCATTTATCTAACATTTCGGGTGTGATCATAAAATTAGCGGCAACACTTGTTGCAGCTGAGCAGATAACTTTTGGTCCGAATAAAGGACTCTAGCACTTCAATTAAAATTCTGTTTCGTTGCTTGTTTGTCACATAGGTGACTATGACCATGTTTTCACCTATATACATAGGTGATAACACTCGCTCCACGAATGCACTGGAGAGTGGTGAAAGTAGACAATTGATGCAGTAGTCAGCCAGTTCCATGAATGAATGATGACTTTGAAAATCAGTGAAATCTCGAATGGTACTATAAAATTTAAGTGGCATTCCAGAATTCCAAACCACCAAACAAACTGTGGAGCTTGCGTCGCAGAGATCGGTTCGACAACCTCACTCGTCAAAGGCGGCAAGGCCATATCATCACTGATCAGTAATCAAGCAAGAATCATCACTCTCGTGCACTAAGAACTTTTGTTAAATGTTGACAATTAGATTGTAGTTATTTCATCAAGCGGTAATCTCGCGGTTCCAAAAAAGGCGGGAAAGCTCTAGTCGCCCCGCTCCAAAGGTAATCTATTTAATCCACGCCTACGCTAGGGGAAGTTCAAACTTCAGAGGCGGAACTTACTACAGTAAATTTGCAGTAAGTCAGAAAATACCAGAAAAAGACCAGATTCAGGCAAACATACCAGATCTAAAATATTCATATCACACACCGTCTCAAAATACCAGATTTGGGCAATCTGGCATAGAAATATACCAGTTGGTAACGGTGCTTGGTATAGTTGGTAACGTATACCTTCCGTAAGGTATACTTGGTAAATACAGTTGTTAAGTTCTCGAAGAATTTTTAACGTCATATTCAACAAATTTTTGTTAAAAAATGATCATTAGTTTCGCGGCGTTTTAGCTATAGAAATTACTGTTTTGAATGATTAACGAAAAAATTCACGTCACGCGACATTTTTCATTACAATCTTGGCTAGAGAATGGAATACTTTGCTTCTTGGCAGTTGACCGTCTTGATGTTGCTGGTTTCCGCGCTGCGGCAAATGCGTACTACAGCAACCATGAAGAGCAGGACGTGACGTGGATTATTTCCGGAAGTTTCAAGAGGAAGTACGAGCAAGATGAAGCTCCTAGGGAAGACGTCGTTTATCACCTCTCCGCCATGAGCCCACAGCGGACCTTTTCTCTCGCACCACTCTAGTCTCTACGGCAAGCGTCACGTTCAGCCCACCATACCAGATTAAATATAGACTGCAACTACTTCATACGTATAGCTGCCATCTCTAGATATTCTTCCTAAAGATGTTCAAATTATCTCCCTCTAAATAAGTGCAATGACTCTTTCTGCCTATTTGTAGTGGCAATAATATTTCGAAATCTATTAACGTGAGCCATTTGCTTATTTGAACATGTATACGTCTTTCTTATTTGCATGCTTATAAGTTATATGCATCACTTATTCGTGCGCACATACACTTATAGTATTCGTTATTTTGGTGCTAAAATAAATAGTAATTTCCATTTGAAAAATGCTTGAGAAAATATCTAGAGGATATTCTACACCGATGATTACCATCGAGCCGGCAATACATATTTTTGCGAGATCAAATACTCGCATCTTCCCTTTTCTCTGTGAACACTTGTGATTCGCAGCGTCTTTTTATCGAAGGAAAAACGATCATGATTGCTCATTCAGATCTAGATATAAAATATTCCTGCAGAATGAATTTTGCATCCATGAAACTAGAGTCATTTGTATTGAAAATTTTTGATTTAAATATTCTGTGGGAAAAGATTTTCAAGATGAAGACTTAAATAAAAAATAAATGCGATGCAAATCGGCATTGATACGATGCTGACTGGCTCTCGCTTCATTTGCCCCTTTGAATGAGATCATAAAAGGAGAATTAAGAACTAAAATTATATTAAAATAAAGAACTAAAAATAAAATAAAGAATTTAGGTTTACCTAATATAATGTCGACATGGATCAAACATGCAGGAAGTACACGAGTGTAAATGATTTGCTGATGAGTGCAGTACATGTAGAGGGAAATATCTTGCCAAATTGTGTCGAAGTGTCATTGTGTTTGTTACGAGATTTAACCTATTTTCTTCAATATATCACTATTTGAAAAATATACTCATATTTCCCTTTTCACGCACTGCGTAACATGCATGTAAATTTTCTTGTAACTCATTTCACGATAAGTCACCAGAAAGTTCCGATTAACTGTTTTACACGAGTCAGTCAAATTCTGTCTCCAGCGGTTGTAAACATCCCTACTGCCGAATAGAATAGAAACATTACCACCGCCGAATTACATTTGGAATTTGTAACCATTCGAACATTACCATGCGTGATGGCACCTTCAGAAATCTATCCCCTTATAAGTTGTAGTTCATCTAAAATTACTCAATTATAGTTACTAAAATTACTGAACTAACTGATAATGCAATGGAATTAAGTTCACAATAACGGAAAACGAACAACGCCATTGCTTGCGATTAGGCTCTGCATCCTCTTGCAAGCGGCCGGGCGCCGGCTTGTGAAGACTAACTCGCGCCGATTCATCACGTTGCCAAGCAGTCGACTGTAGACAATCAAGACTTACGGATCCACTAATTGATCCAGCTATCTTGGCGAATTAGAAATAAAATAGAGTGTATTACCACGAGCGAGATAAAATACCACCCTCGTGCCACGGTGCCAACAATAACCCCAAGTTAAAAAATTCTATTACAGCGAAAACCATGAAGCTCAGCGGTGTGTTTTGAACGTCGACATGTCGGGTATTCCAACCGCCAAAGAACTTCACACTTTACATTAAAACTTGGGAAATTTGGTTTCTAAGAATTCCGAAATTAACATGTTCAGCCTTTAAAATAAGCCTGCACCAGCATCGTCATGCGGTGCCCCAAGCCTGCACCAGCATCGTCATGCGGTGCCCCGACGCTGCAAGACTGGCGATAGGATTCTTCCATCATCATGGAAGAATCACTAGCTTTCAAATTACAAACCATTAGATTTTTCATGATATTGAAGTGATTTGCAGCATGATTTGGAGGTTTAAGTTTCGCATTATATCCTAATTCGAGTGTTTATATGTTATTCCAGTCTCAATTTTAGGTCGTGAAGAACCATAATTTGACTCGATAGGGAATAAAACATATTCGAAACGTCTTCACATAAAACAATACGTTTTTTGGAAATTTTTCCCTTGAACTTTTAATTCTAACTAAAATTTCAATTCACAAAGTTACAAATAGTCATAACACATCAGCTGATGTTATTAGCTGCATATTACATCAGCTGATGTAACTAGCTGCATAGCACATCAGCGTGACAGCGTGAATAGATTATTCCAGAAGAGGTTAGGCTGCAGTAGGTACAGCCGGATGAGGAACTGCCTGCTTATGAGCGAGCATGCTTAAGAAGCATTTGCTGAAGACCTACGGCGCTATTATATTTCGGCAGTGTGTCTTGTCTGGATTACGGAGTTCAAGCGTAGTCTGCGGCTTCTAGCTCCGACGCCGAGTAAAGTTAATGCATGGTGAAACTGGTCGTTGCCATCACAGCTCTTGCCCTCAAGTCAACATCTATTCATTTCCGAGCGCTATTCACGCTAGAGGGCACATTAGCTTGTGTGATTAAATGCCTAAAGTCATAGGTGTCATTTCTTCTCCCGGAAGGGAACCAGTCAGTCAGATGACTTGAAGCCGCCGAAGCAACAGCCGTGGCGGCGTGGTCAAATCGCGTAACTGTTGCGTGCTTGTACTAAACACAGCCGGACCTTTTCGCGACTTTTGAAAATAGTGCGCCCAACACAACAGCACCGCTACGTCACATCCACTGTTTCATCGCACTTCACAGGCAGAAGCGCATCTGGCGGCATTCTGGCCAAACCTATTCCTCCAAACCTTATGCTCCGTCTCCTCATTTCGCAGCCAGCAGAAGGCTTTTCTCGGTGGTCAGTGTCCGATCAGGGATGTCTGTCGGAGACCACCACTGCCGTGCTTCGAATGGACTATCACGACCCTTCCCTGAAGAACGTAGCCTACAACACATATTGACTGTAACATTATCAGCCGCACGCCACCAGACAGATAACATCCATTGAATTAGATCAATTNGTTACTGTTATTGCGTCTGGAAAACTCCATCAGAATTAATTTAATGTGCGGTCAGATCCAGGTCACTTGTGCTTTTTTTTCGAAAATTCTAGCACGTATCGGTAATACCTCAGCTCAGGAAAAGAATCGAAGTCATGGTCTGGGCTTCGTTGGTGGGAGGCATTCGTGATGGCTTCAAGGACGAGGTGGCCGCGGCGTCATCACAACTTCGTTCGGTGGTCCGACTTGACTCCAGCATGCGATCAGACCATGGTGCTTACGGAGGATGGATGCGTAGGCCGTGCTTAGTCCTGAGACAAGAGTACCTGCCTGGCGCTTGGCGTCTCTGTTTTCGAAAACTATGGCGAGTGGGGGATAAATTAAGTTTTAATTTAAATAATTTTTATTTAACGGACGAATGAAACTAGCGGAAATGACGATCAGCGAGAACAACGGGTCAAGCCGAGACCCTCCGCTACCCGCGGTTCCGAAAAGGATGATGAAGCGCAGCTGTCAAATGATAAAATTATGTCAGATGCGAAGCATCTTAAATTTGTAAGAAAAATTTAGTCGAGGTAATAGTATTTGGTAAAAAGCTCAGTGCTAGCACTGCTGGGTAAGGCTTTAAAGGTAAGAGTGCAGGCGCTTGAGCTAGTTTGTAAGCCGTTAAGTCTTACCAACTAATACTATGGATCTAAAATAGAGCGAGATTTGAGTATTTAAGGTAATGGCTATAAGGTAAACGACAGTGATAGATCGAGCTAGGTAATAGTATGTATTAGGTAATACTACGTACTAGGTAATATTACATATTAGGTAATAAGAATTAGGTATTAATACAAATTAGGTAATAACAAGAATTAGGTAATAATATGAGTTTGGTAATAGTCACTTGGGAATTTGGAGTTGCCATGAAGTCTTCAATTCCTCCGGTAAAATAAAGGTTCTTCAGGAGCAAGTGGAGGAGTTGGTGCCTGATTGGACTCTAAGGGTAATAAAGTAATGCGCCACAATCACCTGCTTCCCACCTCAGAAGTCAATCGGATCTTCGCCGTGTTGTCATCGTCGTCGCGTCAGACTTCAACCGCTGACCACACCGAGGTCTAGACGTCCAAAGCGGTAGCGCCGAAAGTAGCAGCGTAGCCGGCCCCGTCATCCCTCCACCGATCGCGTAGTCGGCCCCACCATCCCGCCGCCGGTCACTCCATCGAATAACCTATCTCCTCATAGGGATGGGCTAAAGATGTTTAACGGCAAGTGAATCGATGAAGATGTTTAACGGCAAGGGTAAAAATCGAAGGTGAATGCATGGAGACACTGTTGTCATCACCATCCGTAGCTGGAGACTGACTTTGTTTTGTCACAGGCGTATTTACTTGACGCTGTGGCCGGGCAGATAATTCTTCGTTCTGAATCTCGAAATGATTAGTCTTAAGGTGGTAACAGGGTTGCCGCGATTAATGCATTTAATAGTTACCTGAAATTTATGAATCTGGCTCCAAATGTCCAATTCTATTTCGAGCTAAATTGGTCAATAAATTTGGTCTTAAATTATATGGTGTCAACGTTAAACTTTACGTTAAGAAAAATAGGCTGCTCAGCTATAACAAAGCGGACTTCTTAAATATATAAATTTTAAGAATAAAGGCACATTTTCAACAGGTTATATTTTACATTATGTAATGTTTGACTTGGATTGATAAAGTTTCCAGTTCGAGTTTGTAGTGGAAGATGTTAGGTGAGGATGCCTCATGTGGTTCACCGCAATTGGGGCATTTAGCCGGGCGGAGACACTGTAGCTCATGGTAATCTTTGGCAGCATCTGGGGCTAGTAGGACATACAGCAGTGGTTGCTCGACATGTTTTGGCTCCATGGTCGGAGCGCTCGCCATGGTCGGAGTTTGCATGTTGCAAAGGTCAGTACATAAAATGGAAGGCCCCCTAGGGCGCCATGGATCTTCTTCATTTGGTAGATCGACTTGACGTCAAAGTGGCTGAGATGCTCTTGTAGGTTTTCGATAGTGTACTTGCATGGGCTCATTGCAATAGTAGACAGTCCTAGTTTCGTTCAGTGCACCGTATGGTTCGACGGTGACAGAACAAGTCGCCAATGACTTGATATTTTGTATTGCTTCGCTCTGGGTTTTGCTTTGCACTTCCACCATGAGTGCTCCGTCGCGGGTCTCTTGCTCATTTTTCGGCTCATCGCCTAAAGAGTGGACTAGTTGCCGGATAGCTAGGACCACATCAATGGCAGCTAGGTTCTCACCCGTCGTCGATGAGACGCGGAAGAAGTGAGGAAAATCTTGAGTGCGGGTTTCTGTAGTTGGATGCATTTGTCTCCATGTTCCTTGGTGTTTAAATTTCTGGTTTTGCCCGGCTCTGCCAGGCCCAGAGGCCTGGAGGTGCGCGACAAACGGCTGCAGCGTCGAGATCAATGAGGATCCATCGCTCGTCGCCGCGACCCTAAAAGGTGAAATAGTCGTCAACAAAGTATGGGCCGAAGGAGGGTTTTTAGAGTAGCAAGCGCTTGGCTTTAGGTACCCCTTCCTGGGGAGGTCTCCTTCCCTCTGTCCTGGCTGGCTCAAAACAGAAGGGGGACCCTCGGGGGATCTGTATCCTATTGCACCATCTCTGCTGTTAGGCGGGCAAACAGCGATCAGTAGGAGTAAATATTCCTCCCACCGACAGCCCGGGTCCGATGCGGCACTCAATCGACCTCAATCTCGCACTCACTTACCCCGAGAATACGAAGGGCCTTTTAACCCGTAAATACCCGAGCCCGGTTTGTTTTACCCCAATGTAGCCATTGGGTAGCCTTCCCCATGTTCCGAGGACACAGCGGGCCACAGCAGCCTAAGCTGCCGTCCGTCACCGTGCCCACGTGCTCACGTGCCACCCCCGTTAGTGTGAACACTCGGGCTGGGCTCCTATCAGACGCTCCTATGTCATCAAAAGCTCCTGGACCACCGGAAACTCCTGGCCCACCAGAAGCACATGGGCCACCAGCCGCTCCTGCGCCATCGGCAGTCCCTGGGCTACCCGCCGCTCCAACAAACGCAGCGAGATCGGGCAACAATCCTAAATATGTAGGATTTTGAGACCTTGAAAATACGGACTAGACTTTTTGTGTTGCTAATCTAGACGAAGCGTTCAATCGAGACTAAAGCTGTTTGGATTTTGGTTAAGAAAAACAAAATACACGTTAAAACTGACATAAGAAAGGCGGATACAGCATTGCATTTAAACGCTACTTCTTCTACGACTCCAAGGCCGTCCATTGCGTGTGAGCAGATGAGGAGGGACTCCGATACGTTGAGACACAAATAACCATAAAAACATGATATTTATTGAATAAACGATACGCAATACATAATATCCTCTCTACACGAATTAAAAAACTTGAAAATATTTTCATATCGCAATTATAAGATGCGCTATCCACATGGAAACTTACGCTCCATTTGCAAATTCGCGCATGGCATCTCTGATGCGACTATGGTTGGCAAGATTGGCAGGCCTGCGCCGTTGCCATATAGGTTGTCCAGTAGAGGCCAGGACCAAATTACTGGCCTGACATGCCTCAACTCTTCGTAGTGCAACTAGTAATTTTTAAACAATGCCAATCATTTAATCTACAAATTTCGTTTGGGTGAAAATAATTTAGTAGGCTTCAGCATATCACAATTAAAATCTATTGCAGCATAGAGTACATGTTACTGCTGGACCTCGGAATAAATTTTGTCATTCAAATGGTCGGAAAAAGCTAATTTTTATGCAATTCAAGATGCTAGTTACCGAGAAAAGTAAGCGGGTTCGGATGTGGTGCAATGTTCTTGGACAGTACGCGGTGGATGGACTTTACGGAGTTGTTAGTCCTCCTAGGCTGGTCGTACACTGACACCACCTCGGATCCAGCTGCACCCAACCAGAAGCGGCGCAGGTAACGTACAAAGGTAGTGAAGGCGACCACCGGATTTTCAGCGACACAGCCTTCAACTGCCAAAACTCCGGCCTCGACATTTCCAGCAGGCAGAAATGGCAGGGCCATCGCCATGCGCACAGCGGCTTTCAGCCTCCCATCCTCTCCCACGGCGCGAACCCGTAACATGGAATGCCTGTAACAACTTTCGTAACCTATCTACAAAGTGCGAGTTTGTATCTAGAGCTGATATATACAAATGTTCGAAGACCCTCCTCCAATAACTGTACGTTACTGTGGAATTATCGAAAGTATCCCTTTTAGGAAATCACCGTCTAAGTTTTCATGATCATTTCCACCTTTTTGAAGTAGTTGGCAAGTCTAGAATGCCCAACGCATTAACAAGAGTGTCTAGAAATTTTGTCTTTAACTGCTTAGTGCATAGACTGAAAGGAAAAACCACATTGAGTTAAAGTATTATCAGCGGCTATGTCATACATAAAGTATAGAAAAAGGAAAACCTGATCAAAATTAAAGAGGCAACCAGTCACTCTGGCAGCCGGAAAGACTGCACAGCTTGCACCAGGGCCAGCTCGTATAGTCACAAACGACGGAGGCTGGAGCCATGCCAAGTAGGTTTTGACACGCCCAAGTACCGAGATGTAACTCGCCCTGGTCTGGCGCTGTATCAGAACGTGCACCACAGGAGAGCTCTGAAATTGAAAATATTCGATCGTGATAAGGATTAACAATTTCGGATGAGAATGAAAATATTTCGTGAATACAATTTGTAAGATACAATAAGCAGGGCCCTATTCAAATGAAGATGATTTACTGATAGTCATCATTTTCACCTTGAGATATGACCAAACTTGCACAATAATTTTTTCAATCTTTTAACACATTGACGCTCGACGACGTCTATATACGTCATGCCGGTTTGGTCCAAATGCACACCCCCATTATGCTTTATTTATAGTCGGAAAAAATAGTCTGCAACCGAGTCATCACCCAACCCTGAACTGTCAAGTGTCACTTGAAGAACCTTCTGCTAATAAGGCTGCTATTTGGTCATTAGTAAGTGAAGCTTTACGTTTACTCATGGTATAGGCCAAATAATAATTGCGTGATTTCTCAAAAATATTCTGTGAAAAAAAAATATTAAAATTATATATATTAGAAAGTATGTTTTATCCATAAAAAAATTGGTGGTATCTAATTGCATAAATAATACTTTAGAAGTAACACAACGGTTATAAGTCGCACACCCGATCATTCACACGGCCGGTGCAACACTGAAACGAGCTGACATCCAGTGCCGCATATATATGTCTTGGAAAGATTACGTAATATGGAAACGGTGGAGGTCCAAAACACTTGTGCACCCGCTCAAAATTGGTGCAAATGGTGCATCTTTCCCGCAATCCCATGTAGAAACACTGCATTGACGTCTCCTCGCGTCCAGGGGTTATTGTGCCGGGTATAGTTACGACGTCTGTGCTAATTGGACCAAACTGGAAAAACTGAGGCGAGCGTCAAAGTGCAACATATTTCCAAGTACTGTAACCGAGAAACCCCGATCATACGTAAGCTCTAGCATATGACTTGAAAATTATTTGCCGTACTACGGTCGCTATCATACTAAGGAGAATATTGCTTGAACAAACGGAGTTAAGTCAAATGGATTACACATTAGCTGAAAGTGCAATTACGTATAACAAACTTCAGTACTAACATCAAGTCCATACCTTACTGAAGATCACTAACGCGGTTCATTGCCATAAAATGTACAGTTAGCAGCTGCTGTAACATGCGAGGTACTGCCTGATGGGCAAACGAGCAACGTTACATAGAAATAATGTAACAGCATAAAATGCTCGCATACATTCGAATAGTTTTAAGTTTAATGGTTTTTCAAAATATTCCATATTACATAAAAAAGTAGAGTCATTGATAACGAAAACATCAGTTGATTTTCTCGTACGAAAACATCAGTTTTTGTACGAGCTTACTTTGAACGTGCCATCAGGATGGACTTCAGTGGAAAGTGCCGCGGCCATGGGAAGAGGTGGAGACAGGAAGAGCAGGTTGGTTCCATCGATGCCAACTCCTATATACTTCAAATAGCATGCGTTCCCCGCTTGGCAGTATTGTACCGGCAAA
Source organism: Hyalella azteca (assembly GCF_000764305.2). Lineage (NCBI taxonomy): Eukaryota > Metazoa > Arthropoda > Malacostraca > Amphipoda > Hyalellidae > Hyalella > Hyalella azteca. The sequence continues at coordinate 623,638 of NW_025936059.1, read as the reverse complement.
TATGAAGCTCATCAAAGACTTTTACAATATACATGACTAAAACAAAATTACACGATGGATACAAGTAATTGAATAAATATATAGGTACGTATAGTATTACAAAAATTTGTTTTCTTAAAGTCAATGCAAATTGTAATAGCAACAGAAATTTCGAAATGAAAACAAAATTTAGTGACTGCCTGAAATAATAAGCAATAAATAATGAAATATTTTTGGCAGCCCGGTTGGACCTTTCGTTATTTAGTAGGAAATGCATACTACCTTTCGTCTACCTGGACCAAAGCCACAAGGTCCAAGATGGTTGCAGGCACAGCCGGCCGTGTCTTTCTCTAGGCTTTGTGCATGCAATTGTCCTGCGCAGCAAAGGTGAGGGTGCTAAGTGGTTGTTTGATGGTATAGTAACAATCATAATTAATTTGTATTCTAATTATAGTCAAAGGCCTACATTACTATTCATTATTCAATGATAAATCAATGGTGAAATACCTTCAGAAGAATTAAAACTATGAAAATTTTCATTACTGAAAAACTTTCTAAAATAAAAATATTTTACATAGAGTGAAGAGACCATGATAGTTGAAATACTCGTACTGACCAGTAAAATTCCTAGATGTAGAAATTCTCATAACTTTTTCTTCATAATAAAAAAAACAACCATTAAATGTTATGATACATTTCGTCCAATGCTATAATTTTTGGTTATTTTGTTGTATGCCCATCATAACATAACATAACATAGAGATGTCAGCGCTGAAGTGTAGCCTGATGTGACCAGTCGCTGATTCTTTTCCTTTTCGTGCCTTGTTCACAGAAGATCTAAAATCTTGTCATTTGACCAGATCTTTTCATGACTGACGATAGTTTGAAGTAGCTACTAGACTTCCACCGGGTTCGATATGGTGCTAGGCATTTCAAATCTGAACATATATTTTTCCATAGCTTTATCTAGTCTGTTCTTGAACGTGTTCATATATACTTGGAGCGCCAACGATGTCATCGGGGAGGCTGTTCCACATGTCGGTGATTCGAAGCGAGAAGAAATGTTGCCGCGTGGAGAAGCTGCAGCGCAATTTTCTTTAGCTTATAGCCGTGGCCCCTGGTGTTGGTTCTAGTTTCAAATTCTAGTAATCCTACGGGGACCTTGTATAAACCATGAGCATACTTGTATACTTCAATGAGGTCCCCCGCAGACGTCGATATCTGAGGCTTGGAAGCATGAACCTTGCATTCAGAAAAAATTGTTTTTTTTTTCACAACACTTACTACAGTATTATCTTAAGGCAAGTTAAGAAATTTGACTGAAAAAATTCAAAATAGTAACGATTACTGGTGTGTCTCATAAAAAGAGGAGCACGAGTCAATCATATCACATTTATCATTGACACGTAATTTCACGCGCATTTTAAGAGAAAAAAATAGCGCGGCTGATGGCCTTTCCATCTAGACTAGACTGCAGAGAAATGCATGAATTCCTAAAATGTCCAAGATAAAGGAATGGTATGAACTGGACATCTTATACAAGCCAATGAGTCATGACATCGCAGATACAAACCTTTATTTATCAGCATAGTCTTTCAAGAAAATTACGAACATTGGCTTACCTGGCTCTTTCTTCGTCATAAATTAAATGAAGACGTGCATCACCTTCGGCCATGACACGGCGTTTGTACGAATTAGCTAGAGCTAGATTAGGCAAACAGAACGATTCCCCAAGATGATTGCTGGACTTCAATCCTAATCTAAAATTCATTCCAGAGATCTACCACGATCAAAGATCTACCTATTAGATCTTCGTCTATATCACCTACTTCACGTTCACACATGGCGGTAGCGCCACAGTAGATATTAGAATACGCAAAGTACGGTCACGGGATGAGCCCGTGGCTGCAGGGATGCGGTTCTCGAGGCGGCCTCCTCGGGGTTGCTGGCAACGCTTCGCAGTCTCATCGGATGAGATGCTCGTGGCGTGGCGAGATGCTCGTGGCGTGGCGAGATGCTCGTGGCGTGGCGAGATGCTCGTGGCGAGGCGAGATGCTCGTGGCGTGGCGAGATGCTCGTGGCGTGGCGAGATGCTCGTGGCGTGGCGAGATGCTCGTGGCGTGGCGAGATGCTCGTGGCGCGGCGAGATGCTCGTGGCGTGAGAGGCGGCGATCCATCGTGGCCTGGGACTGCTACGTCCGAAACAAATACCAAGGATGTTGTGAGAGGAGGATGGAGTTGCTCAAGTTGTGAGATCGAGGCAGGTGAAGTTGCACGTGTTGTTGTGAGAATAATTTTCTGGATCAAACAATATTCTTCAGATGACGTTGGTTTATCAAAATGCAGGTTCGAGGAAATAATTTAATTTATTAACGACGTTTTGAATATGGAAATATTCATTTTCAAGTGTTAGGAGCATTGAATACTAAAATTTGATGGAAATAGGAACATAATACACGGAAAAATGATACAGCAGGAAAATTGGAACCGAGAAATAATTCTGACGGTCGGAAAATACTCCCGTAGGAGTATTCCACGGGAGCTCCGCTTTCATAAAACAAATCGACTGCTTTACTGAACACATACATGGCTATTACTAGACTACAGGTAACTCCGAAGATATGCACGATACTAAACGATCGCTTTGGACGAGTCGTTTTCGGCGAACCAAAAGAATCTCATGTAATCTCTATGGGATGAGTCAACGACGGAAAGGAGTGAAACGTCGACTCGACGTCGCTAACGAACCCTATCGGCTTCCCACGAAATCTCAAAAGCACGGCCCACAATCTGTTATTTTGGTCTGGCCCGCACAGTATGGCACTATTCAAACTTACCCCGCTGTATGAAGCCGCACTATAAAAGATTAGTATTGTTTTCCCTTTCTTGGGATGCTGAACTGGAAATTCAGGGATAAACCACGTCTTTTCAGCGGGACCCCGTAACTCACTTGATGGTACGTTAACTTTGAGAGAGTCCTATAATTTGGACGTTACAAAGGACTGGTTCGATTGCTCATCGATTATATCACAAGTTTTAAAGGGCCCGACTGTCGGGTCCGGGGAAAATGCCCCTACCGGGACGATTTTACTGTAAGACGATGAGCAGGCGCCACCGCTGGTTTCGGTGCACAAGGCGATCGCCCCGTTGTTGTCGGGTTCTACTGTCCGCGAGACTGCCTGCGGTGGACCGGCCTTTTCTGTCTTAAGTTTTGCTTCAGAGTTCAGATGCTTGCCTCTCTTGATGCAGCACGGTAGCGTGGTTGGTGTTGTTGCAGATCCGACACGATACGGTCTTGTCACAGTTTGCAGCGATGTGAGGGCCCAGGCATTTATAGCAGAGACCGTACAACTGTTTATTTACGAGAAGTCTGAGGGGTTATTTACTGAAGGGTTTAACTGGGGCGAAATGAATTGACGGGTCCCCGAGATTTAGGGTAATCAGGAGATTGATGCAGGTAGGTTTGTAATTTATTAAGTCTTAGGAGTAGAACCAGGATTAAGGAATGGCCAGCAAAATAAGAATCCAAGAAAAGGCAACTCTAAATACAATAAAAATGTGGCAAGTGTTCCTTCTTCATGTAACACAATTGAAACCTGAAAACAAGGGTTATGGGTTGATATATGAATTCATCGTGTAAGCTAATATTAGATGATTATTACATTAGCAGGATTTATCTCCTTGTGTATTAAATAGGAAGTGGTCCCATCAACTCTAGCTAAGGGGGAGTGCTGTTCTGAGCCTCCGAACTTGCTTAGCCTACCTTGTGAAATTGAAGGATATAAGAGAATTCTAGAGTAACTAATGAGCAGTGGCATCATTATGGGGTCAAATATAAATGTAATAAATGATAGGACTTTACTTAATTTCATAATTAAAAGAAATTAATACTCAACTCAGTCATAATCCCTGTCGCGTTATGTAATTTGAGTATTTTTTTATTAACTCTTTTGACACTGACGTGAGTATAATATACAACTATGGTTCCCTATTATTATTATATGGCTAGAGTAGTTGAGTTAACTGATGTTATCATTAACTTATATAAGGTCTAATGTTCAACCTCGATTACCATTTTTTTAATAGAGTAAAAAGCAGTGTAACATTGTATAACATAGCTCATGAGAGGGAATAAAATTAGTAAATTATAACCAAGATGAATCAAGTCGCAGATGCCACTTATCGGAGATCAAATACAGTTTCGGAAGATTAAATACCGTATCTAATTTACGCATGTAAAAGTAAATTAAAGGTAGGAAAATTTTAACCCTAATGATAATGGTTCTGAATAGTATACCCAAGAAGATAAATCCTGCTAATGTTATAATTCTAATATTAACTTCCACGACGAATTCATACACTCGTATTAACACATAACTATTGTTCTCAGGTCTCAATTGTGTTACATGAAAATGGAACATTTGTCACATTTTTCTTGTATTCATAATTGCCTTTCTTGGTTCCTTATTTTGTTCTTCTCTACTTTCGTTTGCAATGACCGGTTCCAGGCAGCTTGTACTTCATTAAGACAGAATTGTATAGAAATACATTTTAAATCCTATAATATCTCTAGTAATCACTAGAGATCCTTGGTGTCACTTCGGTGAATGCGGTACAATTCATTTTCCCGTGGGTGTCGATCCTGTGCATGGGGCACTTGAACCCCTACGGAGTGCTCACTAATTCTTCGGAGTCAATAGTTTGAAAGGAACGAACGACTTTTGAAGTCATTGTATCAATATTGGATCCGGAAGCACCCACGCGAGTCACGCGCACAAAAGATCGGCGGTTTGAACGAGGAAATTCGAGAACATTTCGAATTTCGGGTGATCTCTATGCTCGAGGATGTGTTTCCCCTTCAATTTACGCCATTAATTGTTCAAGAATTCTGGCAACTTAGCGCGCAAATGATCTATCCCATTGGCGTAATTCAAGGTCTGGAGATCTGTGACGGGATTCATATGTGCATAGACGATGAGGCACAAATCCCTAAGTTGCCTTTGTTTCATGGCGACTGAGGGATCAGACTGCGAACCGCGAATTTCGGGGCAAGCAAGCAACTTGTGTCGCAAGCTTCCCGAAATCTCCCCGTCATCACCAAAGCGTCTATGCAGATTTTGCATAATCATTTCGTAAGCTTTACCAGGGTCGAATAGGTTGGTCGTCTTGAAAGTTTCGACAATATGTCTCGCTTCCCTGGCTGTATGTGCTTCCAAGATGTCTACTCGATCCATGGTTGAACTAGGAATAGGTTTACCCATATGAGAGGCTAATTTTTGCGGATGTAGTTTGTTGTTCGCCTGTGACATCACTGATCTCAGTGACGTCACGGGCATTAACCAATCACCGAAATGAGATCAAATCCGTCAACCAATCCGTCGGATTGTTTACGTTTCTCGATCTCACTGACTAATGAGAAAGCTGAACTGAAAGACGGGAATCCTCGTGGGTGAACCGTATATAGTTCAACCATGACTCGATCCAAAGCTGAGAGTTGTAATGGGTCCATTCTATGCTGTAGGAGGTCGCCTAACCTCTGAAAAGATGGGCCTTGCCGCAGTATGGTCTTGCAGAATGATGCTTCAATTCGGCCATCGCCAGGTCTAAAAAATCCCTGAAAAAAATGTTGATAAGTGATATTTCAAAAAGGTATTTCTGCTAAGGTCTGTAGTAAAAAATATTTGCCGTATTAAAAAAATTCGCTTGAAAAAAAATTGAACCCAGATGTCGGCGTTAAAACTTCATTGACGGAATTTTCGAACCTCAATCCAAAACTAAATGACCGGTATTTCCGCAAAAACTTAAGGAACACCCTCCCGGGGTAATAAGTGACACCCCCGGGGTAATAAGTGACACTCCCGGGGTAATAAGTGACACTCCCGGGGTAATAAGTGAAACCCCCGGGGTAATAAGTGACACCCCCGGGGTAATACGGGACACCACCGGGGTAATAAGTGACACCCCCGGGGTAATAAGTGACACCCCCGGGGTAATAAGTGAAACCTCCGGGGTAATACGGGACACCTTTAAAAACGCATAACAGTAGTACCTCGATTACCTCCAGTTAACGAAAAAAATTGATTTACAAACAAATAATTCTGATTACATTCATCAAGCTCAGCGAAAAAATTTCACTCGACAAAATATTAATCATCGGTCATCACAAAATTGTGCATAGAATGTCATAGATAGAATTGTGCACCGGGCAACATAGAATGAAAAGTAATTTACCTCAATTCTGATTTATTTTTCTAATACAAATTATGGTTGTCACTAAAATATTCCTTTCTGTTTCAGGAATGTGTTTACAATCTTTTTTTGATATAGTGAATTCTCTTGACCTAATTAAAATGGTGCGAAATTACAAGCCTAGTCCTGTAAGCTTACAGATACGGAAAAGTGCTGTATGGCTGCTGATATGAACCTTGCAGTGGACAAGGTCGTTGTAAATGCACAATAACAATTCCATGGATACAGTACTATCACATCAATAATACGGTAATGTATGGATTTGGAAATATCATATTAATAAAGAAAAAACATGTAAAAATCGCAGAAAATGTCATTTATTCTACGTCTACATCATCTAAAAGGAAGAGGATGACTTCGGAGCACTGTTAGTAATTGATGTGTGCACTCTGCATGCTTCAAACGTTTTTAAAATTAAGTTTTATTTTAAGTTTCAAGTTCATTTTGTGATTTGCAGAACACACAAAGACTTTACTTTGCGCTCATTTTCTGCCTTTTGGTCACAATTGGGCAGGGTGGTCCAATAATTAGAGTTCAGAGTACCAGGATTTCAGCAGAGAGGCGCGGGTTCGATCCCAGCTCTTTGCACCGGATTGTGGTCAGAATCGGCAAGGAGTCCGGGCGGTTAAGCACAGCATAATTGTAGCAGGAAGTTGCAAGGTTTGAACTGTGATCAAGGTAAGACGTGTTCCATTGCCTTGCAATCTCAGTGTGACAATAACTCCAGTCAAGCCATTTGGCTGGAAATCCCGAGTCAGCCGATCTTATAGTTCCAGGTGTGCTGGACATACAGCTTCAGGAAAAGCACATGCCCGCCGATTCCCAGATCCAGCATTTCTGTGAGGTGGAACTTTTGAATGATGATTCGACTTTATCATTGAATGGAAACGCAACACAGAACACTACTGGGAAGAAGCGTAAAGGTCCCATGCAGTCTAGCGAGGAAATTATGCCAGATGGAAATAGATTGCGTAAGCGCCCAAATGTTCAGTGCAGATCTGCGGATGCTGTTGAAGGTTCTGAAAACCAGAAAACACCTACTTACATACAGGAAAGCAGAAATGCAGCAGAGTGATAATTCAAGAGTGATAATGATTAGGCCTGCAAATGAGGATGCCAAGAGGATGCTAATTTCACCAGAACAGCGATGCATAGCCTTGGAAGCACCACCATTCAATGCCATTCACATTAAGGATGTAAAAGTAAATCGACGCAAAGAATTAGTTGCAATGGAACTTACCGAATATGTGAGGCAGCTATCAATTCACTTTTGCAGATGACTCAGCTGGGTACTTGGTCTGATACATGTACCCAGCCTAATCGGGGCAGACCTTGCTATGGAGTTGTAGGCCCCATTGACATCCAATCTGACATCAGCACCCTAGCAAGAAGAGTGGATACCTGCAGCTCAAGCAAGCTTGTGAAGATGGAGAGGCTTTGCAGGTCAGTGGATGGGAACAGAGTACCATCAACCACTGTTCGAGTTGTTTTTGAGGGCCATGAATTGCCAACAAGAATGAAAATTGACTACTTGTCCTACTCAATTCGTGCCTATGAATTTCCTCCATTACAGTGCCTATCACTGTAAAAGATTTGGACACTGTGCAAAAGGATGCACATGCAAGATTCGATGTCTGGTCTGCTCTGAGGAACATCATTTCAGCAAGTACACAAGCAAAGATCCCAAGTGTGCCAATTGTGGTGGGCCTCAAAAGGCCAACTTTCCTCACTGTGTACGTGCTCCGAGGCGTGCTGAATCACCTAAGATAATTAGCCATGATCTCAACAAGGTAAGGGCTGCTGGTGTGCATGGGAGGGGTGCGCTGGGGTACCACTCACCTCAGGCTGGGCGAGGCATGCGAGTGTCTGCCGAAGTGCATCATGGTTTGAACAGTCCTGATGGTAGTGACAGGTTTAGCTCATTGACATATAGTCAGGTTGTTCGTGATAGACGAAGTGTTGATTATCCTGTGCCTTTGGATGCTCCTGCTCCATTGTTGGCACAGTCCAGTGTTTCAGCTCTCCCAGTTGATTTTTTGACTAATTTGACAAACTGTCTTGCTGATTTGTTTTCTCTTTCATTGCATCGAGAATCTCCACTGAGTCCCGCTCATTGATCTGTGCTGCCATCCAAAAACATTTTGGGCCTGCCGTGGCTGCCTCAAGTGTGTCAGAATATCCAAAATGTTGTTACTCCTGCTAAACGTGCCAATGTTGCTTCTTTTGATCGTGTTATTGCTTGGTGAATCGTGGTGTTGCTGCTTCTGCTTATCTTACAGCTGTGGCTTCTGCTGATTGTGCTGGTGTTTCTCGTCCTATAACCTCTCCAACACCAGATGATGTTTGTTCGGCTGATGATGAGTTTGGGTCTGGTTTTATGGTGGAAAATTTCAAATTGGTTTCAGATTTAGATATGTCAGGTGAAGATGTTGCGTCTGGTAAGGAGTGGGTTTCTGTGGTTCCTGGAAGGAGTAGGGTTCAGGATCGTGTCAGTCTTTTGTTCACCTCATCCTCCCCAAATCCTAGTCCAGTTTTGAGCACGCGTCGGCATGGTCCTAGGGCCAATGGTAAGGTACCTGCCAGCGAAGGTTCCACAACTCATAAAAAGGCTCAATCTAAGTCACGTAATCGCCGGAAGAAATAGCTCATTCAGTAGCTGATGTGATGTCTCTTTCTGTAGTGTCATTGAATTGCAAGTCTTTATGCCCGGTTAACTGAAGTAAAATTACTCCTCTATAGCCTGAAACCAAGCCTCATGTGCCTGACAGAGACTTGGGTGAAGGATGCCTATCTACCAACATTTTATGGCTATCACTGCCTGTGGCAGAATAGATTGGCACATGGTGGAGGTGGGGTTTGTATTTTAATTCACCAATCCTTGTTATTCCAATAGATCAGGCTGAATTCATTATATGGCGGTGTCCTGGAGATACAGGCTGTTAAGGTGCGATTAGGCTCTGGCAGCTTCTTATCAGTACGTAATCTCTACAACTCCAATGCCGCAGTAACTCATGCAGAGCTTCTTCATTACACTGACCAGCTTGACCCGCCATTTCTTTTGACTGGGGATTTCAATGCCATTCTCCTCTTCTTTCCTCTGCCTGCTCACGTGCTGATGCAGCTGGACAGTCCCTTGAGCAACTTCTTCTGTCAACCTCGTTGACTTTGCTCAATGCAATTGATTTTTATACCTATATTGACCGCAGAACGGGCAGATGTAGCTGCTTAGATCTGGTTTTGGTTTCATCAGATGTCTCACCATGCTTCAGTTTGGAGCGGCTCAGGGATGCGGGAAGTGATCATTATCCCATCCTAGCATCAAGTGTTCATCTTCACACCTTAACATCCTTGCCTGTACCAAGATGGAAGCCCACCTCTGAAACGTTGCAAAAACTGTCTGGACACCTATCCTCCCTAGCTTGGTACAACCAGCTTCGATTGATGAGGTGGCTGACGGGATGACTTCATGCATTATTAAAGCTGCAGCTGACTGTATTCCACGGATAAGTGGCAAGCTTCTAAATCGGCGAACTTCTCCTTGGTGGAATGAAGCTTGTGGTGAAGCAGTTAGGAGCAGACACCGGGTTCGTCGAGCACTGGAGAGGCATCCTACTCAAGCCAATCTCATTGAATATAAGCGCTGTCAAGCTCTGGCTAGGAATTGCATTTTCAAAAGTAAGCGCAATTACAAAAGGGAATTTCTATCCTCAATAACTTACAAGACTCTCATTGGTGTTGCATGGCGCAAAATTCGACTGCTACGATCAAGGTTCGCCCTGCCCCTGTACCCAATTATTGAAACGGGCAGTTATTGAGCAATACCCTTGCCAAGGCAAACTTATTCTGCCACAACTTTCAGACTGTGTCAGAGAGTGGTGACCCGCAAGCCCCTGCAGATCTGAATAGGGCTATTGTTGGAAGCTGGGCTGGAACTGGGGACTATAACTTTCCTTTCACCAGGGAAGAGCTGTGTCGAGCTGTAAGGCGCATGCGAATGACTACACCAGGCAAGGATGAAGTACATAACAGCTTCTTAAAGGCCCTCACTGATGAACATTAGGACGCACTTTTGACGCTGTACAACCAGAGTTTTCAGCTGGGCATCCTTCCAGCTTCCTGGAAAGAGGGCATTATACTACCAATTCTGAAACCAGGGAAAGATCCAGCTATCCCAACCTCGCATCGCCCTATCACGCTGCTGTCCTGTCTTGGTAAATTATTAGAACGTCTTGTCGCTGCTCGCTTGGAGTATGTGGTTGACAGTATGTCCCTTCTCTCCCCAAGCCAGTGTTGATTTCGACGTAGGTATAACACTATGAATGTTCTGCTTCGGTTAGAGAAAGATATTTGTTTAGCTCAAGTCGCTTCTGAGGTGTGTTTAGTCGTGTATATAGATTTGCAATCTGCTTTTGACAAGGTTTGGATAGATGGCCTGCTTTATAAATTGGCAATGGCTGGTATTGGCGGTGCAATGGCACGTTGGCTGCATGCATATTTGACATCTCGCACTGCTTGTGTACGGGTCAATGGAATACTGTCGGACCCCCTCCCATTATCTGCTGGGGTGCCGCAGGGTGCTGTTTTTAGCCCTTTACTTTTCAACCTCATGTTGATGGATATTCCTCAGCTAGATGGAGTCAACGTGCTATTGTATGCTGATGATATTTCAGTTTGTGTCCGGGGCCCGACAATACGAGCAGCCAAGTCTCTCACACAGCAATACCTGAACATATTTAAGACATACTGCACAACTTGGGGGTTTGTAGTAAATGCACACAAAACCGTTTTTCAATATTTTACTCATAAGCGTGTAAATGTGCCAGTTTTGAGATTTGGTCAACAACCACTTAGATATGAACAACAGCATAAGTTACTGGGAATGATAATGGACGCTCCTCGCCTCAAGTGGGGGCCACATTTGCGTGGCCTGCGCACTGATGTGATTCGTCGTATGGACTTGCTTAAACACCTAGCATCACCTAACTGGGGTGTCAGCTGTCGATTCCTCTGTCTTTTTTACTGTGCTTATATCAGGGCTAAGATAGACTATGGGAGTGTCCTTTATCAGACAGCATCCTCTGCTCAATTATCAAAATTAGACATTCTCCAGAATGCTTGTCTGAGACTTGTTCTTGGCGCTCGACGGACTACACCAGTAATCTCACTTGGTATTGAGGCTCATGTACCCCCACTGGCCCTAAGACGGCAATACTTGACTGCCAGTGCGTATATAAGGCTGCAGTACCTGTCTCTTATACACATCTAGATGTGTATAAGAGACAGCATGTACCCAGCCTAATCGGGGCAGATTTTGCTATGGAGTTATAGACCTCATTGACATCCAAATCCAATCTGACATCAGCACCTTAGCAAGAAGAGTGGATACATGCAGCTCAAGCAAGTTTGTGAAGATGGAGAGGCTTTGCAAGTCAGTGGATGGGAACAGAGTACCATCAAGTCATCAACCTCTGTTCAAGTTATTTTTTACTATTTTGAGGGCCATGAATTGCTGACAAGAATGAAAATTGGCTACTTGTCCTACTCAATATGTGCCTATTAATTTCCTCCATTACAGTGCTATCACTGTCAAAGATTTGGACACTCAGCAAAAGTATGCACATGCAAGATTCGATGTCTGGTCTGCTCTGAGGAACATCATTTCAGCAAGTGCACAAGTGAAGTTCCCAAGTGTGCCAATTGTAGTGGGCCTCCCGGCCTCACAAGGCCAACTTTCCTCACTGTGTACGTGCTCTGAGGCAATAGGCATGCTGAACCACCTGAGAAAATTAGCCATGAATCCCATGATCTCAACAAGGTAAGGGCTGCTTGCCTGCTGGTGTGCATTGGAGGGGTGCACTGGGGTACCACTCACCTCAGCCTCAGGCTGGGTGAGGCATGCGAGTGTCTGCCAAAGTGCATCATGGTTTGAACAGTCCTGGTGGTGACAGGTTTAGCTCATTGACATATAGTCAGGTTGTTTGTGATAGAGCAGGTGTTGATTGTCCTGTGCCTTTGGATGCTCCTGCTCCATTGTTGGCACAGGCCAATGTTTCAGCTCTACCAGCTGATTTTGTGACTAATTTGACTAACTGTCTTGCTGATTTGTTTTCTCTTACATTGCATCAAGAATCTCCACTTAAGTCCCGCTCATTGATCTGTGCTGCCATCCAAAAGCATTTTGGGCCTGCCTTGGCTGCCTGCCCTGCCTCAAGTGTGTCATAATCCCCAAATGTTGTTGCTCCTGCTGAACGTGCCAATGTTGCTTCTGTTGATCATGTAATTGCTTCAGTGAATTGTGGTGTTGTTGCTTCTGCTGATCTTACAGCTGTGGCTTCTGCTGATTGTGCTGGTGTTTCTCATCTTATAACCTCTCCAACAGCAGATGATGTTTGTTTGGCTGACGGTGAGTTTGGGTCTGGTTTTATGGTGGAAAATTTCAAATTGGTTTCAGATTCAGATATGTCAGGTGAAGATGTTGCATCTGGTAAGGAGTGGGTTTCTGTGGTTCCTGGAAGGTGTAGTGGTCGGGATTGTGACAGTCTTTTGTCTACCTCATCCTCCCCAAATCCTAGTCCAGTTTTGAGCACCCATCGCCATGGTCCTAGGGCCAATGGTAAGGTACCTGCCAGTGAAGGTTATGCAACTGATAGAAAGGCTCAATCTAAATCATGTAATCGCCGGAAGAAATAGCTCATTCAGTATGTGATGTGATGTCCCTTTCTGTAGTGTCAATGAATTGCAATAGTCTTTATGCCCGGTTAACTGAAGTAAAATTACTCCTCTATAGCCTGAAACCAAGTCTCATGTGCCTGACAGAGATTTGGGTGAAGGATGTCTACCTACCAACATTTTATGGCTATCACTGCCTGTGGCAGAATAGATTGGCACATGGTGGGGGTGGGGTTTGTATTTTAATTCACCAATCTTTGTGTTTCCAAGAGATCAGGCTAAATCCATTACAGGGCGGTGTCCTAGAGATAAAGGCTGTTCAGGTGCGATTAGACTCAGGCAGCTTCTTATCAGTACTTAGTCTTTACAACCCCAATGCTGCAGTAACTCATGCAGAGCTTCTTCATTACACTGACCAGCTTGACCTGCTATTTCTTTTGACTGGGGATTTCAATGCCCATTCTCCTCTTCTTTCCTCTGCCTGCTCTCGTGCTGATGCAGCTGGACAGTCCCTTGAGCAACTTCTTCTGTCAACCTTGCTGACTTTGCTCAATGCAATTCATTTTTATATATATACCTATAATGACCGCAGAACCGGCAGATGTAGCTGCTTAGATCTGATTTTGGTTTCATCAGATGTCTCACCATGCTTCAGTTTGGAGCGGCTCAGGGATGTGGGAAGTGACCATTATCCCATCCTGGCATCTTCAAGTGTTCATCTTCATTCCTTAACATCCTTGCCTGTACCAAGATGGAAGCCCACCTCTGAAACATTGCAAAAACTGCCTGGACACCTATCCCTCCATAGCTTAGTTCAACCAGCTTTGGTTGATGAGGTGGCTGATGGGATGACTTCATGCATTATTAAAATTAAAGCTGCAGCTGACTGTATTCCATGGAAAAGTGGCAAGCTTTTAGATTGGCAAACTTCTCCTTGGTGGAATGAAGCTTGTGGTGAAGCAGTTAGGAACAGACACCGGGCTCGTCGAGCACTGGAGAGACATCCCACTCAAGCCAATCTCATTGAATATAAGCACTGTCAAGCTCTGGCTAGGAATTGCATTTTCAAAAGTAAGCGCAATTACAAAAGGGAATTTCTATCCTCAATAACTTACAAGACACCCATTGGAGTTGCATGGCGCAAAATTTGACTGCTACGATCAAGGTTTGCCCTGCCCCTGTACCCAATTATTGAAAATGGGCAGTTATTGAGTAATACCCTTGCCAAGGCAAACTTATTCTGCCACAACTTTCAGGCTGTGTCAGAGAATGGTGACGTGCAAGCCCCTGCAGATTTGAATAGGGTTATTGTTGGAAGCTGGGCTGGATTTGCAGAGATCATTTTACAGATTTAGCCATTTGAACTGAAGCATTTGTTTTGATGAGGCATAGCATTAAATGTATCTTTGGTTAGGTTATGATGACTTAGTTGTTTATGCATCCCAACCAGGGTTAGTGATTTTTTTGATTTAACACGTTTCCTGCGACGGCTCTTTTGCTGCTATGCACGACACCTGCGATGTGACCCACCAGTGGGTCCCAGTCTTCTTTCCATTGTTGCGATGTGACCCACCGGTGGGTCCCACTTTAATTTTGTCTTCCTTTTATAATTTGCAAAAAAATATAAGTCTATATTGACTACGCGTTATATATGTGTCCTAGTATTTCTATAAAAAGGTTAAATTAAAGAAAGATATGTAAGAACGAAGGTTTATCGAACTTCTAATTCATGAAAATTTCATTTTATTCAAAATATGCAGAATAGAAATATAATTACATTTGTTAGTGAATAAATATTTTACTTTTCATGTTTCATGTTGAAACATGGTAGGCAGAGATAAGGTGAACCATCACATGAGTCACAAAATGTAGAAACTTTTCGAGATTTGGTTTTAGCCGCTTTGGAACCTTCGTTTTCGGATATCATTTCATAGCAGCCGCGGCACCTTTTTCTTGTTTTCCTTTTGGGCCCTTCAGCTTCCTGAAGATGATGTCCAGATGTTGCAGAAATTTTCAGGGAAGATTTTCCAGGCTTTATTTTCTCCTCCATAACGCCACAAGTATAGTACCAGTACAATGGATTCCTTGAATGCTCTGATTGTAATTTTCTTTTTTGAGTAGTATTTATTGTACAGTACCCACGCATTCACAATAGAAGGTCCAGTAATTAATTCTAAGAAAACTTTTTTGTACCATTTCCTCGACTTCTTTAGAGGAGAATAATATGAGGACATTTGGTCTGATACGTCAACCCCTTTTTTGCAAGCATTGTAGTCTAACACACTTTGAGGCTTTTTGATAGGTAAACCAGCCCATGTGATTCTACCTGTGTCTACCAAAGTGTCATCATGTTCTGGAACTGTTGATAAAGTTACAACATTCCTTTTATCCCTCCAGTTATCCCAACAAACAACTTATGCATCGTGAATTCAACATATACAATTTTTTAACATGGGACCCACCGGTGGGTCCCATCGCATTACAACAAAAACATTATCTTCAGATGCGATGGGATCCACCCGTGGGTCACTGTTTTTCTTACCTAATCAAGCTGTAACATATGAGAACAAAACTCTGACAACCTCACTCCGAGCTATCTCAGATGCAACTGAAGTTATCGTACAGATACCACCGTCGCAACAGGAGAATAGCGTCGATATTGGCCGTCGCCGTACACGTAACACAGTGGTGACCCACCAGTGGGTCACATCGCAGGAAACGTGTTAAAAAAATATAAAAAAATCAAAAATCAATGATTTTTTATATTTTTTCATGATTTTTTTTATTTTTCAGCTTTTTTGTCTTTTTGAAGTATTATTTTTTATGTTGCAATTAGCCTACTAACAATAACAGTATATGGAACATAATGGATGGCTAAAAAGGGCACTTATTGCCTTCAATAATGGCCAACAGGCCAAGGTGGTGTTTACCTACCACTTAGGGATTTTTGGGTAAACTCAGATCATGATAATTAAAGAGTCATATTGATTAGGCCTGCCGCCTCCTAGGCTCCTGCAAGTTTAGTATAGTATAGTATAGTATAGTATCTTCGACATTAAAGAATAGGCCTTAAGGCCTGGATAGGCCTGTCACTGATTCTTGTACTTTTCTTGACTAGACTGGGCCTGACTGGCCTTATGGACGGTAGATTTAAAATCGCTTCTAGATATCAGTTGTTCCGTACATAGTGGCAAAGCAGAGAGTTTTTTTAGACTCTCCCTCAAGATCAGTTTTGAGTCCTATAAGTAGACCAGTAAAGTATCCTGGATACCAGCATCATCATACATAAGAAATTGGTTTAAATCTTGGGTAAATGAGGAATTGAAAATGAACCGATGCTTAAAAATCTCTGGTTTGTCACTATGGTTCCGTACTCCGTAGGGTACGAGGCATTTTAAGACTGAACATATGCTCATGCATGGCCTTGTCTAGTCTGTTCTTGAACGCGTGTGACTGTGTGAGGATGCTAATTTCACCAGAACAGCTATGCATAGCCTTGGAGTGCTTGGACTGTTGGTACTTGGAAGCACCACCTGACCACCATTCAATGCCATACACATTAAGGATGTTCGTGTAAATCAACGCAAAGGATTAGTTGCAGTGGAACTTGCTGAAAATTGTGAGGCAGCTGTCAATTCGCTTTTGCAGATGACTCAGCTGGCCGCTGGGTACCTACTTGGCCTAAGTGGAAAAAACGCGACTTCAGATGGACTAGTACACCTGTTAATGAATTCCGCAGGGGGCTTAGGCTGCGAAAAATTGGCACTAATTCCGCAGGATACACAAAATTGATAATGAATTCAAGTCGAATTCCGCAGCGCAATCAGAAAAGTGAAATCCGCACGAAGTTCGAAGCCAGAAAATGCGGAAGCCAGACGCGCGATCGAACAGAAGCTACTGGACCAGGAGCAACGTTCAAGTTCGTCGAACCACTCGACCGTTGTATTGCTTGAGAAGCAAATATGACGTTAACGCAATTGTGAAAGCGATGTATGAATAACGCCTTTCGGCTCACCAACACCGAGTACGAGAGTAATGAGACAACTAAGCAAGTCAGCAACCTTGCTGTTGAGTGAGTTGACATCCTGATTTGCTAATGTGTGGTGTGCAGTGTACTCTATTACTGTTGTGGGGTTGCCTTTATGATATAACACATCTTCTTCCGCACAAAGACTCAACATGCAATAATAAGAGCAACAATCACCTATTTAATGCAAACAAATCGTCTGATGTCCCTGTAGTGCATGAGCATCATCCTGGATCTACCTGTGAGCAAAACTGGAAGCCCAGCTAATAGAACCTTCAAGAATCATTGACATTTAATGCTGAAACTTTCTGCTGAGTCCAGGTGTAACGAGTGGTCATCTTCCGGCTACTTCTTCACCTTCAAGCCGGCTACAACAACAACAACCGATCTTTCCAATTTCCATAACTGACGATTGATTGAGATAGCTGCTGGACTTATTGCCTGGTAGCTGGTACTTCAAGTTCAATGAAGATCACCATTCAATGAGCACTGGATCACCTTCACCATTCTGAACACTGAACCTAATTCAGAATGTCAATGGGTTCACTGTTCAGACAACAATAACAAAATAAACATAATAAATTAAAACTTATATAGGTACAATATATTTTACCTATGCAATACAAATAAGTATTTTTTGTAATTGACAGATGACAGTTAGGCCTATTGTTCTTATTTGACATCTTACTCAGATCTTAGGTACTTTGAATAAGAATGTCTGCCAATTGTACAGGTAGCCTATTAGCCTAAGGTAGGCTATAAGTGGTAACTGTGGCATTATTGCCAAGAGTTTGGTCAGGATTCCATTACTTGCCCAATGCAGGGCAATGCCCATTGCTGTCTATCCCCAAAAAAGATATGCTAAGAACTGGCTAGAACTAGAAGGCAGTCTGCAGTGAGCAGTCACTATTCAGTTAGCTAGGTATTCATTTATAAGAGAAATTTTGTCTTGGGGGTTAGATACCCAAATGAATGGGTATGGTATCCACTATCCAGTATATGTATAGGATTCTCGGTCTAGAATTGGCTCCAAAATTGGATGGTCACTGGGAGTGTGGTGTGGGAATTGCCTGAATTGGGATTTGGGAGTGCCAGAGTGGTATATATATTTTTATAATACAATAATGAATATATAATTGAATAGGCTGTCTGCTGTATTAGAGAAATCCTACCTTACATTGAATGATTGAAATCTAGATTTCTAGACATTCTGACTGAGTCAAGTTGGCAGTTTCCATTGTCTTTCCTATTTTTATTTAATTTTACAATGTTAGTATGTAAAAACAATTTTTTTCTATATTTTTAAATGAAATATATTTTTATTACTCAAAAGGTAAAAATTCATAAGTTATTATAAAAGTATAAAAAATAACTTCTAGCTATTTCTAAAATTTCTATTTAATTTTTTTTAGATAATGCATAATTGCAGCATGAAACTGACAAGGTAAGAGTTAGGTTTGCCATTAAAGTGACACATAACCACTGACCTTGTTGCCCTACTAAAAAAAAAAAGTTTTTTCTTTAAAAGCTAGCAATTTCATAAATTGTGGTACAATAGTTGATGGAAATATATTCTTGTAGGATAAACGCGGTATATTCCGACACATTAAGGACGCATTGAGAAATGAAAAACTATAAAAAAAACCGTATGCGTTAAGTAAGTTCTGTTGCCTTCACATGACTCTCGAAACACTTCACTACGCGTCAGCAACAATGAAACGTCACAAAATGTTGCCATATTTATTAAAAAGCCTTTAGAATGGAAACCTACCAAATCCCTATATTCCGTCACTTTGTGTGGCAACATTCAATGAATGCATGGAACTAAAACAAAGCTTAATATAAAGGAAAAGCTGGAGAGGTGACGGAATTACCTACGATGTCGGAATATACCGCGTTTACCCTAACTGTAAAAATCATTTTAATAAAAATCTTTACAACAATCATATATTAATATATGACTTGGATAAGTTGGACTGAACTAATTCAGGGGCATGAAACACAGCTATGCAATTGTTTTTTTTTTTTGTGGTCTTAATCAAATTATCCAATGCTTGCATTTTGTTATTCAAGTGTTTCAAAGGTTGCCTGTGGCAACAGTAATGAATCATCATTATGAAGTTTTGTATTGCTCAAAATGCAGTTTTTGCATGCATACAAGTATTGCGCTACCATCAAAATTTTCTCCAGTATGTATTTCTCATTTAGTTTTCTTCTCAATTATTATGTTCTAATCTTACCCAATTATATTGAGCAGCTCAGCATTGGATTACCATTGGCAGTGGCAAGCTTCACAGTGAACAAACCAGTATCAAGTATCCGAAAATGAAGGTGGAAATCCTTCCAGCTCTCTCGGATAACTACATGTATCTTGTAAGTGTATTAATCATCAGTGACACATGAGTTGTCACTTAGCCAATGCTACATTTAGCTTACTGCTTGACAATAACATTTATTTATATAAATAATACTAAAGGAATAATGACATGTTTGGTTTATTTACATAATAATAATTGAAGGCCTGTGATGTATATTTGTTCTCTGGCAATGCAAGTGGCAAAGAAACTATCATAGACAATTTAAGAATTCTTCTGAGTACTTGAAGGCTTGTTGCCTAGACCATTATATATGGTATACCTATACTACCAAAATACTTTATAGATTGGCTTTGCTTTACCTATTTTGAATCACATGAAATAACATCATGTCATGAATTTGTTAATAAATGACTCTGAGTAATTATTTCCTGCTGTAAAAACAGTAAAATAACTCTATAAAGTGTATTTCAAGGCTATAAGATTAACTATGTGCCCTCATCTATGGCAGCATTCTAAATCTTCATATTATCTGACTAAAGAGATTGATTTAGAACTCTAAAGATACAAATCAAAAATCTTAGGAATCAACATGTCAAACATAACCTATTATGTAATGCTGGGACTAAAATACTATACTATAATAATGAATGGTTCCCATGTGACTACCATTAATTGCAAATTTATTGACAGATCATAGATGAGGTGACCAAAGAGGCTGCCATAGTGGATCCTGTTGCTCCCCAGACTGTCTTGCAAGCTGTCAAAGATGCTCAAGTGAAACTGACTACTGTTCTCACCACCCATCACCACTGGTATGTCCTCATGTCCTCACCACCCATCACCACTGGTATGTCCTGATGTCCTCACCACCCATCACCACTGGTATGTCCTGGTGTCCTCACCACCCATCACCACTGGTATGTCCTGATGTCACCACCCATCACCGCTGGTATGTCCTCATGTCCTCAACACCAATCACCACTGGTATGTCCTGATGTCACCACCCATCACCACTGGTATGTCCTCATGTCCTCACCACCCATCACCACTGGTATGTCCTCACCACCCATCACCACTGGTATGTCCTCACCACCCATCACCACTGGTATGTCCTCACTGGTTCCCTGGCAGCTCATCATAAGAGACATTTCATCTAAATCAATATAACCTGACCAAACCTACATGTACTTAAGTTTGCAAAATGCACTTTTGCAAATTGAAATTTCATTGTGGTATGATATAATAATGATAATAATGATAGGTCTGGTGTGATGACATGTCTGGCCACCGTCCTCACCACCCCTCCCCAATAGTTTGCTCTCATCACACATCACAAAGCCCTTTGCTCTCATCACACATCTCCTTGATGTAGTTTTTTTTTTCTTCTTGAGGTATCTGCTCATAACTGGGCAAAATCGAGAGTAACCTAAACGTAAACATGGAAGGTGTAATATGTGAATGTGTTAAGAGTAAAAATATACGGTACATCATTTAATTGATGAAATGCATTTCTTTCTCCAAAACTTTTACTAAACGTAGGTAATAAATATGACGTGAATATGACAGAGTTGAAATGTTTTGGTAAATATAATGATTCTATGTGCCAGGGATCATGCAGGTGGCAATGAAGACCTGGTGAAGCAAGCAGGCTTGGACCTGAAAGTGTATGGTGGCGATGAGCGCATAGGAGCCCTGACTGAGCACGTCAAGCATGGAGACACTCTCTCGGTGGGGCGTCTGCACATATCTTGTCTGGCTACTCCTTGCCACACCCGCGGCCACATCTGTTACCATGTCACCTGTCCTGAAGACGGCACTCGCACTCCGGCCGTCTTTACAGGTGCGTTTCCTTAGACAAGTTTGTAATAGTACTTATTCAGTTTGTTATTATACCTAATTTTCAGTCGAATTGGTCTGGTTTGTGATGCAATTACGGACAAACAACTTCCAGGAGAGATTTTTCTCTTGAACTTGATACCATTTACTATTGATTTTTTTAGTTGACTTGATTGCTCGTCCTTGTTTTATTTCTGAAGGAAAGCTCACTTGCTCCGTTTTTCTTTAAAAGATGTTTTCTTAACAGCTAATATGATGCAATGCTCAAAGAAAACAACACTAATGCTATTCACTACAAGTTTTATTAATTATCTCAATTCTAGTAAATCTATTAATATTTGTCACAGTTTGTTCCTATGTTAGCGAGAGTATTTTGAAGCTTGACACTGGATATGTGTATAGACTTTTTGATCGCGTTTCCACAATTCCTATCGAGTCGGAATATTGACTGGAACTAAAAACTTTATTCCTAGCAGTTGGATCAAGAGGCCTTGTAGAACAGAGTAGAGGAAGGCCAATTATGAAATTGCGATGTTATTTTTAATTTGGTAATCTCTAGAAATGAAAATTAATATGCAACCTTCACAGCATGTTTGTGCAGCATTTCTGAAAGGTAGTTTTTATTGTAGCAAGATGTTGAAATTTATTTAGGTGTGAAATTTATACATTGCCTCGACTGGAAAAATGACAATTAGGGGCTGTAATTTAGATTATTTTGCGCACAAAGACTTGATTAATCATAGAATCAACAAACTTTGCAGGGGACACACTTTTCTTGGGTGGCTGCGGCAAGTTCTTTGAAGGTGATGCAGAACAGATGCACACAGCTCTCATCAAGATCCTGGGAGTTCTGCCAGATAATACTGCAAGTTCAGCTTCATTGGAGCTATTCTGTACATTATACACATTTCCATTCAGCAGATGAATTGGATTTATTTGTGTATTTTTAATTCACCTAGCAAAAAATAATTTAGTGATGGAAATATCTTAAGAACTACGGTACCAAAGTTGACCTTCCTTCTAAAGTAGTTTTTCCCAAACTGCAGTACACATAGCACTATTTGTATGTTATTTCCTTACCTGTAGCTGGAGCAAAGTTCGTGTCATGAACGATGTTTTAGATTGGTAGTGATTTTTCATCCCAAAAAAATGTTTACTTGTTGCTCTCTTTACATTATGAGGCAGTTATTTGCAGGCATTGATACGCCTCTAATCTGGTTACAGCGTCCCATCGTGAAATTCAAATGCACTCACTTAAAACGTTACTCATTGGCGTGTCAAGCAAGATGAAACAAATGCTTAATAATAGCGGCTAATTAGTTGAAAAACCTCTTGCCTCCAAGTGGTACTCTATCATCGAAAGTTTAGAAATCGCTGCTCTAGAGTATATTTTATTTCTAGCTCGATCATTTTGAGGGCATTGTACAGATTGTTAATCATTTAGGTAATTCAAATAGTTAAGTGCTCATTATTTCAGAGTATTTTGGTGAATATTATTTCGGAATCTCGAATATTTACTCCACACTGATGTCTAATTAATAATATTTGGGTACAGGACGTGTTCTGTGGTCACGAGTATGCACTGAGCAACCTTCAGTACGGACTGCACGTGGAGCCCGACAATCCTGCCGTTAAAGCAAAACTGGACTGGGTTACGCAGCGCCGCGACGCTGGCCTGCCCTCAGTGCCTTCCACCATCGGTGAGACGGCAATGAACGTTCCATTTCTAATTCTGTTATGGAAATTGCACATTTTGAAAAGGAATGCAATTTATGAACAATCATTTGAGGCTGTAAATTTATCATCGAACTGTGAAGGCCACGTAGAACTATTTCCAAAAATAATGATGAAGATACAGAGGTTAGGCTGCACAGAACCATGCTGCCTTGTCCTTTGTAACCTCATCATTTTTTTGGGCAATTGCTGATTTTCTTAAAACCAGGAGTGAAATTTATGATCTAATTATTTTTAATTGAACATGAAATGCGTTCATGATAGTTGCTGCATTAGAAGTGCCACAGATATTCAAAACTTTTTTGTCAACGAATCTTCATTCAACCTGTTACATAATTTTTTTTGTCCACTTCATCGATTCAATGTGAGGGGTTTGGTCATTCATTTAAGTGTTGAAGTCATTTTTAGAAAAAAAATGCAAAGATTAATTTTATCAAATCAGATCCAAAATATCCTATAGATTAATTCAAACATGCGCTCGAATATTGCTGTAATTCATCCGAAAATGTTTGTACAGGAGAAGAGAAGCAGTACAATCCCTTCATGCGCGTGGACGAGAGCAGCGTGAGACAGCACTGCGGTACCAGCGACAGCATCGACACCATGCGGGCTCTTCGGGACCTCAAGAACAACTGGAAGCCTGCTGCGTAAGCTCGTGGAAAAGCCTCATCCATTTTTGTTACTGTTATTATTTTCAGCTATTCGGTATAAGATCGTTTATAATCTACAGAAACTTAGTTGATGACCGTTAATTCAACAACTTGAAGTTCTTTATAGCTCAGGCTGGCGAAGTTTAAGTTGATAAAATTATGCAAGCATTATCATTGAAAAGTAAAGACTTTATATCTACATTCCTAAATATTGTTGATTAATGGACCTTTGGCCTGTTATTCTTAGAATTAGCACAGAGTGCAGACCAAGGCCTAAATTAGAATCCGTCTCTGCGAGATTAATAATATTTAGTCCCTTATTACTGATCACTGGCAACCATGGATGAGCGAGTTGACTTAAATATGGCTTGATGTGAGTTTAAGTAAAGTACTGTGTAACATGTGGGGTTCGTTATATGAAAATGCAATTTGAAGCCCAAATCAAATGTTTGTTTTTTGTGGTATTCTAGGATAAATATAATGTTTTCATGTTAACACGATGACTATGTATTGGTACATGTGCGTACCACGAAATGTATTTCTCCAGGAGGTAGTGGTACATAATTCAGGTTGCCTAAAATCGGCCAATTCCGAGAACAAAAAAGGCCGAAAATTCAATGTATACTAGTTTATTTGTAGGTTCCGCTATAAAAATTCCATTTATTTTCTTTTTGCAGTATTTAAAATTTAATTAGGAAGTACCCCTATCATAAATTTTAGCCGGCCAACGCAATTGAGAAAAACTAAATCACGGATATTGTCCGGAAAAAATGGCCGTTTGGGAACCTTGCTTAAAAAAAGTACAAAAAATGAAATAATAGTACCAGATGAAGCAATCGTAGTCAACGTGTTAACGTTCAAAATATGTGTTTGGAATACAGCTTTTATCTAAAAAATAAGAGTAATTTGTAAAATATTCGCAATTTATTACTTTTGTAGACTATAATAGCTGCAGGAAATAGTATACTAAAAATCAGTTGTTTCAGAAAAAAATACTTTCATTGCTTTCATCGTTTCATTTTGGTTCCTTATTGGTGACGTTATTTTCTTGCATAATAATTTCAAATCAATTATTTCTATACATTGATTCATTTACATATTTTAAATATTTCTACTCATTGAATCTTTGTAAAATAAATAACTCAACATTCTAGATAGAAAAGTTACCATGGTGAAATTTAAATGACAAAGTAAAAATCAAGAAACCATTTAATGGCGATTTATTAATGAGCCATTTTATCACAAAAGACGCGTTTAACCTATTAACATGCGTTTTTTCAAGCAGTTTTACTATATACGATAAATTCTATGGATAAAGTGGTTCAGATACTTTTATATGAATTATTTAGTGCTATTTTTATTCCTCTGTTCCCCTCTCACAATTCAATATGTACATGTACAACTATATTCAAACTTTGGTGTCAAGTAATATCTCGAGCGTCTAGTAGCAAAATGAATTCTAGAGTTCAGTCCACCAGTAGTAGAGATATATTTAGGGTCAAGACATTCACTGCAAAAGTGATCATTGAAAAACAATAATTCACTTTTTCAGTAACTGCCAGGTCCCAAAATTCATGTTGATCGCTCGCAGGCGCTAAAAACGTGCAATATTTTACATAGAAATATTTGAAGCGTGGAGTACAAGACTATTAGTATAATTCCAATATGAACAAACAAAGATTGAGCTATAAAAAATTATCACCTTCGCATGTGATGCGTCCTATTTTATTATAGAAGAAACGAGACTGATGAACTCCTTAGGCTTGTCGGCATGTAACCAATGGCCGGCGCCTTCCACAAAGTGAAACTCGGACCTTGGGAACACTTCCCGTATGCGTTCGATGTCCCTCTTACTGCACGAAAAAAATGAAAGATTTAACCCAAGCTCATCCAGTTTAATGTACTAAAAAGATTTGAGAAAGCAAATCTAAAGAAGATCTCATTTTATTTCAACTACATTACTCGTATATTTTCATATTGAGTGAAATTCCTATTTCTGAAGAAAATCAGAGAAGGCCCAATCTATGGTATGATAAAAAGTTGTGGGACAAACCTTAATCACAGTAGACACATTTTGCTTTAAAGGATACTATCAAACATAATATATATGCAAGGTCTAATACTATAAGTAAACTAAAATACTCAACAAGCAGGACATTACTTGATGTAATCTGAAAGCGCTCCGCCAATAAATGAAGTCGGCCCTTCATACTGGCCGGGCAGTTCATCCAAAGGGAAGGTGCAGATGTGTGGATTGAAGCACAGGCTAATGGCATCCAAATTCGCTTTCCACTTGAAACCATCATCAGCCTTGTATAAATTAGTCAAGAGGAATTGTCTCACACCAGTTTCCTGGAAAATTTGTAACGAATTGTAATATGACATATTTTATACGGTACAATTATATTTCCAATTACATGTAAAAATTGGAATGACATAAAAAATACACAAATGTAGGTTTTAGAAAATAATTTAGAATAGTTTACTATACTATTATCATTATTATAAGGATTTAATGAATTTTCATCAGAATATCACTGACGGGCACGATTGGTAGTAGCATCTCATCAACCACTTTCCGAGCCTGTGGCAAGTTGAGATGTGAAGGCAACTCTATTCGCCTCATCATTTCTACGAAGCGAGGTAATGTGGAAATGCTCTCAGAAACCCCAAAAGGAGAGATATCCAGCACCAGCAGCTCACGAATCATGGCTGCCTGTAAGATCATTAAGTTCAACATAGGACGCGATAGAACATTAAAAAAAATTGTCCCACGACTGGGAGCAATGGGGTCATAATTACTATTTATTATTAACTCTATTAAATAATTCTCAATTACTGTGAACAGTCGAAATAAGCTAACTTTAATTAAAAATTAGGATAATAAAAACTCGTCCCACTCTTGCCAAAGCTTTCAATAATTTAGAATGTGTTAATTCAGTAAAAGCAATGATCATTAAATGAATTGTAATTGTTGTGTAACAATATATAAAGTTTAATATTTTTATCCCACAAAATTGATAATACACTCCTTTATGAAGTATCCAAATATAGGAACGAATTGCCTAGACAAATAATGACATAAAATACAATGTTTTTTTAAAACTCACATCAAGAGTTGCTGGTCACACAAAGAACTTGGGTGCCGGTCATTATGTTGCAAAAAAAGGCAATGCAACACTCACATCTAGTAGGGCCGCTGCCATGGCTGTGCGCCCACCCATGCTGTGACCCATCACGATGGCTGAAGAAAAACCTTCTGAGTGCAGGAAAGCAATCTGGAAAAGATATATCATCATGAATATTTCAAAATTGTCATAATTTCTAAAATAGCTTTTAAGTTTTACTAGATTGATATAGAATACATATTGTACTGGAGAATTTCTAAGCCAATACACACCAGATCTCTTGCCATTAGTTGGTACGTCATGGTGGGTGTGTGAGGAGACTCTCCATGGTTGCGGGCATCCAGTACATAAACCTGAAGTTAAAAATTGCATACATATACATAGTCAGTAAAAGAACAAGTTATTGGTTAATTTGTTTAAACATATAATTTCACAAGTTTGTACTGAAAACAGTATGAACCTTTCTTTATGAGACAATGCCATTGATTTCATTTGCAGCCAAACTGGAGCATAAAATAAAACAGGCATCCTTAATTTTATATTTAGAGTGGAATATTAACACAGAAGAGCGAATGGCTTTCAAATATAGCATGAATATAACAATGATAAGTATAAATATCAGGATAGGCTGTGCCTTGAGTGAAGAATGAAAAGGCTTTGTTTAAACTATCCTGCAACTAAGCAAAGAAGGAGTAACAGGGCTGGGATCATCTTTATTGATTGTAATCTTCAATATATTAGAATTAAGATGACAAAATCATAACTTACAGTCCTTGATGTTGAATGGACCAGGGCTTTTGAGATGCTCTTCCAGTTATTTTTGCTCCCCAAGAGACCATGTAAAATGATTAATGGGGTGCGCTTGTCTCCAGCAATTTTTTCGAAGCTCAGGGCCACAGGTGCATTGGCTTTTCTGAATTGAAGAAGTTTAGAAAAAATTATATGAAGAATGAACAACATCAAAAAGTTTTAAACTTATTATGGAAACCATATCAGTAGATATGAAAAGATTACAACACCAAAAAATATTTTTGCATTGAAGTCAATGAATTGTGACTGCTCGTGAATGACACTAATGACATATCAGTAGATATGAATAGATTACAACAACAAAAAATATTTTCGCATTGAAGTCAATGGCCAGGCAGTTCATCCAACTGCTCATGAATGACTAGATGCAACATCACTTCAATACATACCTACAACAAAACAATTTACGTTTTCTTTAAAAACTTCCTGAGAATGAAATAACAAAAAATAGTACTTAAAATACAAATGAATAATTAGCAGGAATAATGCCACTTATGCTTGATATTTATATATAATCTTTAAAATTTAAGAGTCAAATTGTCTATGCAATTTGCAGCTTTAATAACAATATTGTTAATTTCAAAGATTAGTAGAGAAGTAAATGCGATTGATCCTTTCAAACCCCTCATAAAAAGAACTGTAATAATATACGTTTAAAAATTACTTTTTAAAGACAACACTTCCAAAGAATCCAGTATCTCCAATCTTACAGATGTACAATGAATTTCTCATCTAATTTTCAAAAATTAAAAAATTAACTTTTTATTTTTTTTAATGTATATAAATTTTTTTAATATATAATTTTTTTTCAAAATTATTTATTATGTTAATTGATTCATGCATTGCCTCTGACTTCACACAAGTGTGCAAAATTTCAGATCAATTAGACAGGTAAAAGTGTGTCAAATACCAGTTATAATAAATTCTGCCAATTGATTCATGCATGGTCTCCAACTTTACGCAAGTGTGCAAAATTTTAGATCGATTGGAGAGGTAGAAGTGTGTTAAAAATCGTTTATAAGATTTGTAGCAGACAGACAGACAGACAAACAAACAAACAAGAAGTGAAGTTAAAGAGAAGTGTTTTAAAAGGATTGACTTGGAACATTTTGACATTTAAGAAAAGAAACTCTATCCTCAAAAAGTTCTTGCTTCAGAAAATTTGTCTTGATGGCTCATGAAGTATATACACCATATGATAACTGCAAAATACAATAAAAAGATAAATTTTAAATATTTACAATGTTTCAATTATTATCACAAAAAGGTAAGTGCTAAAAATGGTCCAAGTAACCCCATTTTACTAAACCCTGTTTTGAACCACATTTTGAAATTTCAATGCAATTATTTATTGTCTTAATAAATTAAAAAGCAAATAAAATTGTAATTCTAAATTCAACTAATATTTTGCTGCATGCTATTATTCCGATATATTTAAAAAATGCAATTTATGTCCACGTGACATCTTGATACAGTAGCTATTGTGAAATGTGCTTACCCTGGATACTACACACTCATTGTGTAATATTTAATGCACTCCCAATACAAATCAAACCCAGTTAAATTAATTGCTGCAAATTCACATCAGGATAGAAACTAAGAAAATATAATGGCATCCACAACACAAAGCTTCAACAGTTTCAATGAGAGGTTAACACAAACAGGCTTAGAAATTTTGATATAAATTCCGAATAATTTTAGATAATATCTTGAAAACAAAGTAGGAATAATTTCAGGTAGAAAATCAGTGGAAAGGAAATGACACCAGATTTGAAAAGTCAGGTAAAAATGGCTATTTTTCTCCAGAATATCATTGCAGCCAATATCATCAGATATAAATTTTGGTCAATATCATCAGCTGAGAGCTGACAGAGGTTGGTATTGGAAACAAATTTGGATTGTGGAAAATCTACTTCAAACTGCTAATTCTTGATGCTGAGCTAAAACAACAATTGCTCTCAAGAAGAAATAAGACAACAAGGTAAAGAACAACGGATAAAAAAAAAATCAACAGTGAATGGCAATAAATTGCTAACATCACTCTTACTTACTAGTATACAAGTTATTCAAATTCCACATTGAGAAAAGTACCTTGAGAAATCTTGCTTGACACAAACACTTCTCATGCATTTGCATAATTCTGTTTGGAATAATGATCTCCTGATAGCCAGTTGTAACATTGAGAGAATAAAATCTGAAATAATTCTCCAGTTGAAAGCTGTAGAGATGAAAAAGTACATTATATACATTATACAAAAAATTGTTGGATTCATAAAAATCATAGACATGGAAAATTGGAAATTACTTTTTTCTATCAAGCATTTTACAAACTAGATAGCATATGTAGTTTTTTTTCATTTCTATACAAGAAAAGTAACATTACTTAGGCCTTGTACTGCCAAGCAATACATAAATGAAGAAAGACTGCAAATTTTTCCCTCATTCTATGAAAACTGCCTAATGGAAAAATGTCTTCCATGGCTGTTATATTAAAAAATTTCTGATCTTCTATTTTGGGCTTATGCCAGTATGGAATATAGGTATCTACCTTCTAACCAACCTGGACTATTAGACTGGAAATGAGATGAAAAATCCTATTCTTGCGGTCAATTTCACCTACTCCTATGGCCCATGACTAGTTTCAGCAATAAATATTAAAAATAAGGTAATTTTTTGCCCATGAATTTTTGTGAATCACTTGTCATATGGTCTTTTTTCCTTCTGCAATTTAAGAGAATTCTCTCCAATATTCCATATGTGCCTTCTGAGCCACAACAAGAGCTTAAGGCAATGATTGAGAACCACGAGGCTACGAACAGGATCGGCTCTTCCCTATGAATTTCTTCACAAATTAGGCTTAAGTTTACTCCTAGTCCAATTAGTTAGCTGACCGTTGGCCATTCCTCAGCCACCTGAAAGTGACCAGTTGCCACGAGAAAGGGGCTGGCTATGATATCATATTACAAAGAGTACAAGCTCGAGGGTAGGGACTGGCCAAGCTTTGGGCAGTTCAAGGATTTTACATGATGGTCGCAAAAACCTCGCTCTCAGACTTTGCTTGGTTCTCAATCAGGGCCTTAAAGTTTGTTAGCATCACAATGGCATCTACCAATGATGGTTGTTCAGGGGTCAGGTGGCAGAGGCTATGAGTCAGGTTATGTCTCCTTAAAGACTGGGCCAATTGGCTGTAGGTGTTCTCTTATGTTAATGTGGCTTGTGGGGAGGGCAAGTTGCTGTGTAAGTGCCTTGGGATTTATACACATCTGCTTCACTGCTCAAGTTGTACTTGCCTAGATGCTAGAAGGCTGGAAGGAAGATTCTTTTGGTGCACTTGTAGTTGTGACAAATTTTTTACTGCCTGGCTAATTTGGTTTTCAATGGTGTGATCTTTTGAAAGAGGATTTCTGAACATCAAGTCTGTTTGCCTCCTGGCAGAGTCATAGGACATGCCATCACTTGTCAGCAGGTCTATTGCCTTTAGCTTGTATGTTGTATCGACATTCTCTATGACTGGCAATATGAGGTCATCCAAAATTTGTGGTTGATGCACACACTTCTTTGGAGTGGTTTCCTACACAGAACAGGCAGTGCATGGGTCATGGGTGCTGTGCATTCACTGGAGAGGTGTTTAGGTTTTTGACATCTCTAGCATCTGAGTGGGGTTGGGTTGTGCATTGTAGATTCTTACTTTATATGCAATAAAATGAGAGGACTTTTTTTGGGAGTTGGGCCAGCAGGTGATGTATGAAGATGGTTGGAGTCATGATTGCAGGAGAGGGCCAGCTGCATCTTGTGTTGGTATTTCCAGGACAATATCCTTGTCAAGTTATCATCACTGCTAGGGCAGCAGGCTGCTAGCCTGGCTTAGCATGTCAGACAGCCGGACTCACTGACTCAGACTCTGACATTATCATTGTGCATGTATTTTCTTCAATCACATATTACAATTTACAATAGTAATGCAGAAAATATAATATATGCTATTTATAAATGTGACAAGTCCACCAAGCAAATAGTTAAGGAAAAACACAACAAAATAATTTTCTTCACATTGGTGATATAGAGATGAAGTTATAGGCTACTAGCCTACTAGGGCAAGTATTGATGTAACAATTTTACATAGCTATTAGTTGATGCAATTCTGCCAATCAGAGTCAAACAGTTCTGATATTGATAACAAAGGCAATAGTAGTCTAGTAGATATGTCACAAAAGACAAAACAATGCAAGAATTCTAATTTCTAAGTGATTAGTCTAAAGACATAAAATATATACCGGTAGGTACATACTGTCAAACGGGGTAAAAAGGGACGGTTTTGAGCGTTTTTTGTTAATAACTTCTTACCATGAAACATTTCAGAAACAAGTTTGGGCTCATTTTAAAGGTCTTTGCAAGGGCTATCACATGGCATCTCCAAAAAAATTCTATATGCTATTTGTAAGGTGCTAGACACAATACAAATGGCTCCTGAATTAATCTGGAAATAGGGACACTTGAAATAAAACTCAATTTTAAACATTTGAAGCATGCAGAGTGTACTCATCCATTATTATCAGTACTTTGAAGTCCTCCTCTTTCATTGTAGATGATGTAGATGTAAAATAAATGACATTTTCTGTGATTTTTACTTGTTTTTCCTTTATTGATCTGATATTACCATATCCATTAATTACCCCATTATTAATGTGATATTACTGTATCCATGGACATGCCATTGAGCATTGACAATGACCTTGTCCACTGCAAGCTTCATATCAGCAGCCATATATCATTTCTTCTGTATCTGTAAGCTTACAGGATGGTTTGTAATTTCTCACAATTTTAATCGAGTCTAGTGATTTCACTATAACAAAAAAGATTGTGAAAAACATACCTGAAACAGAAAATAATGTTTTAGTGACAACCATCATATGTTTTGATGAAATAAATCATAGTTTAGGTCAATTACTTTTCATTCTATGATGCCCGGTGCACAATTAACAATTCTATATATAGCATTCTATGCACAATTTTGTGATGACCGATGATGCACAAATTTTTTGATAAGAGAATTTTTTTTGCCAAGCAAGGTAAATGTAATCAAAGTTTTGTTGTTAATCAATTTTTTTTGTTAACTGGAGCCTTTGCTAACTGAGGTTCTACTGTAAATGCATTTTTTAAGAGTGTCCCTAATTACCCCAGGGGGGGGGGTGTCCCTTAACTCCCTTTTTACCCTGTCATGCAGAAATGGCTGCCATTTTTTGTTGGAATGAGATACCTAGGCAAATTCTGTCAATTACATTTTCAAGCCGAAACCTGAGTGCAACTTTTATGCAAGTAAAATTTTTTAATATGGTGAATATTTTTTTTGGCTCCAGTCCTCCAGAGTCCAGACCTTAGCAGAGGTTCTTTTCCAAAATCACACTTTTCATACTTTTTTTCAACGATTTTTTAGAGATAGTAAATGTTTGATTTCTTGACTAGCTTCATACATAATAGATAGTAAAAATGTTGAAGTTGATGCCACTATTTTTAGTTTTGCAATATTTTGATTAGTTTAGCTGCTACAACATTTCTACAAAATGTGGGACTGGGACGCGCGTCCCTATTTACCCCGCCCATCCCTCTTTACCCCGTTTGATGGTAACACACTTAAACACAGTGGCAGTTACAGCATAGGTATGATTCTAATTTCTAACTCTAAGACATACTGTAACAAAAATAATAATACAGTAATAAATGAATAAATCCAAAGCAGCAGTTGAGCAGATGACAAGTTACCTAGTAATAGGATAGGCTAATGAAGTAATGATCATGTAGCCAAACTGCCAAAGCCAGCCTAACCAGGGTTTCAAGAAAAATAATTTAGCCTTAATAAGACTCGTAGTATAATGTATAAGAGAAAAAAAATAATATTGAAATACAATGCAAGAATTTTAACTGCCTTAATTTAAACTTTGGTTGGCCTACAGGCTACTGAGTGTGAGTTACAGTGAGTAGAGTGAGTACACAGTACAGACCTACATCCATCGTTCTACTCCTACGTCCTACCTAGTACCTTCTCAAAAAGAAGAGGACTGAGGAGTCTGGAGGGGAGAGAAAGCCCCGCTGTGTTCTTGATGCTGGACGGACCCTTGGCTAAATTATGCCTAAATATACTCATGAGTCGTGCTCGTGGAGTCGTGGTACCTATATATTATATAAAGTATAATCCAAAATCAAGTAATATGTGATTCATAGATGATTATTTGCCGGTTACCTTTACGAAATCAAGGGCGATAGACACTAGATATGTTTACTTGATGAACGCAGCTGAGTGACTCTCCGGCTCTCCCACACTGCAATGACCGTCACTCCGTCAGTCCGACGCAGACTGTGATCCTGTCAGGTTTTGTTCTGAAGGCACAAGACCGCTCAACGCTCACTTGTCACTTCTCCGATTCTGTCGGGCCTACACTTCAGCGCCGAGATCACTGTTATGTTAAGAGGCCCGTTCACGGACGCTCCAACTCTAAACTCGGCACACTGGGCGAGAGCAGTGTAAATTTCAGCGGCAGCGTCTGGCAGCGTAGTGACGTGGCCGAAAGTGCGCGAGAATAATGAAGTATGAGCTGCACATTAATTGTGCATAGATTTTTTTAGTTACGTCGAGGTAAACATTTTCATTACTATTTAAATTCTCCCTATTTCCCGAGTTAGCGCAAAATTTATCATCTTCACTGCAGACAGCGGCTTATTTTTCACTAATAGATGAACCGTTCGCTGCAGAGAGGAGAAATTCAGTGCACTGCGAACAGTGTCCACCAGTCTATTCTGATCATTCAGGCTGTTCATGATTATTAGCAATTCAAAAGTTCAGGAATAAAGACATACAAAAATTTCTATTTACAAATTATATTTTACAGTCGCATTCACGGACTGTCGAAATCCGCGCTACGCTACCATATTCGAACTGCATGTAAACGCGAGACAACAGCGAGCCTTGTAGTGGGGAAGGTTAGGGTTGAGGAGTGATTTACTGCTGTCACGGTGCTGTGGGCCCATGGCAGTGTACGAGTGCGGTGTGTCCCCTCGTCCCCTCACCTACCTAGTATAACTATACATAACTGTATAGTTATTTACTGCACTGTATAGTTATTAGGTGTAGTATATTCTTATTATGTGCACTGTTTAGTTACAGGCTTCTTTGCATTCTTATATAGATTTGTTCAAGGACTGAATGACGGATATCATTCATTAATAAATATTGTAACGTAGCAATGTCAACGTTGTTTGAATATGTACATATTAATTCATGGACAACATCATCGTTAACACGTTGACTACGATTGGTTCATCTTGTACTTTTGTTCCATTTTTCTAGTACTATTATGGAAGAGGGTTGCCAGACTTTCTTTTTTTACCGGACAAATTCCGCGATTTAGTTTTTTCAATTTAGGTGGTCGGCTAAAATTTATGATAGGGGCTGTAAGGCCCTAAGGGGCGCTTCCTAATTTACTAAAAAAAATTGAATTTTTACATCGGAACCTACAAATATACTAGTATATATTGAGTTATAGGCCTTTTTGTTCAAGGACTTAATTGGCCGTTTTTTAGGCCATCTGGCAACTCTGAATTATATACCAGGAGAAATACATTTCGTGGTACGCATATGTACCAATACGCAGTCAACGTGTTAATATCGCTTCGAATTTATTACTATCTGCAAACGAATTTTTTTGTCATGATTTTATTTGATATTTAATTAGAAGCTCTTCCAGAAACATCCATCGCAATATTAAGTGCGAGAAATTTCAAATCATAACATAAGGTGAAATATAGAGAGATGTTCAGACAGTTTGCTGATTTGATCCTCACCTCAACCTCCCCAGAAATTTGATAGGTAAGGGTATCTGCTCTCCCCTACGAGCTCACCACCATAATTGTAAACGTCGTTCGTTGGCGGGTTGGCACTTTAAACCCTGCCCCTCACCCCTCCTCACCCCCAAACACAGAATGTCACTCTACATTTATGCCTATAGTCCATGTATGAATGTAGAATTTTATTCTTGAAACGTTAAAAAAGCCACTGTGATTAGCTTCCCATATCCTTTTCCTTTCTGCATTCTTTCTTTTCCTGTATCTTACTTCTATGCGTCTTACTTACTTCTATATCCTTCATTAATAAATATTGTAACGTAGCAATGTTACCAGAAGTAAGTAAGAAGTAAGGTTTTATAGGTTTACTACTTACTACTCGCGGACTTCGACAGTCCGTGAATGCGACTGTAAAATATAATTTGTAAATAGAATGAAGGGTTCACATTCCTACTGCGAACCTGTATCTTACTTCTATGATTATGAAGGGGTTTGCATTCCTACTGCGAACCTGTATCTTACTTCTATGATTATGAATCGAATATCGGGGTGCAAGATTTCATCCTCCCTGATAACAGTTGAAATAAAAAGTTTACATAATTTATCTTAATGTCTACGTATTAAAAATAATTAGCCAGGATAGCATTCCAAATTTCAGACTTATATCTTACTTATGAGGGGAGTTATTGGACCTAGTAATAGTTATAAAATTACATTAGCGACTAACGCGGCTGAGCCGGCTGAACGGGCCTCTTAAGTCAACGACCGTGTCCACTGGACCACTGCAACTGCATCCTGCAAGTTTCATATCGGCCGCCATACCTATGCATTTCTTCAGTTAGTTCAGTTCAGTATCTGTAAGCTTACAGGACGGCTTGTAATTTCGCACCATTTTAATTGAGTCAAGTGAATTCACTACAACAAAAATATTGTAAAAACGTACCAGAGACAGAGCTCAGAGTAGAGTGTTCAGTGTAGAGACAGTGAGTACTGAGTCGAGTGACTGAGTGAGACAGAAAGGAATATTTTAGTTGGAGAAATAGGTAAATCATATTTTAGGTTAATTACTTATCAAGTTATCATTCATTTCCATGTTGCCTGGTGCTCAATATTATCTATGAAATTCTATGCACAATTTTGTGATGACTGATGAGTGATGATGCATTAATTTTTCATTAAGTGAAATTAGAAATTTTTGCTGAATGCTGAGTGAGGTAAATTACAATAGCCTAATAGGTAATGATAAATGTAATCAAAATTCTTTGTTGTTGATTGATTTTTTTTTTTGTTAACTGGAGCTTTTCCTAACTGAGGTTCTACTCAATCCCTACAGTATCTACTGTAAATGCACTTTTAGGAAATTAGGGGCCAGGACCAGCGGTAGACCCTTAATTCATGGTGTGGTGGCATTGTAAAATCTAAATTAAATTATACCTATGTAATGGAGGTGCGCAGTGGCCAGAAGTAGGCAGTACTGTCACTACTGTGGTAGCGCACTCTCTCCAAAAGTAGCGGGAGTGCTGCTCGCTCCAAAGCCTCCAATACAAGCCAAGCGTGGAAAACATCTACCTTTACTTTAGGGCCGCAACTAGTTGTTGTCTTTCCTGCAATTTCTGGAACTGCAAGATTTCTGCCAGATGAATTACCTCCTATCTAATTGTTAACAAAAGTGCACAATTGGGCTGCAAGATTCCTAATGTATTAAGAATTTTTCATGTTGGAGCTGCAAGATTTTAGAAGCAAGTAGAAAAATCCTAATCCTGAATTACAAGCAAGCTGGCAGCGTGCTCCTGGTTGCTTGAGTGGGTGCGCAAGCAGGATAGGAGCAAGACAGCCATCCTAGATTCCTGGTGGATCTAAATGATTAAAATGAACAACTAATTTCTAGAATTCCACTATGACTGGGACTGTGACAGCCGCACTGTCTAATATGAGTGGGATTATGAGATACATAGTCATACTCATAGTGACAAACCAGAGATTTTTTAGAATCAGTTCATTTTTAATTTCCTCATTTACTCAAAAGTGAAGACTTAAACCAATTTCTTATGTATGATAATGCTGGTACCGCCGTACCGGTATCCATGATACTTTACGGGTCTACTTATGGGACTCAAAAAATGAACTTGAGGGAGAGTCTAAAAAACTCTCTGCTTTGCAGGGGCAGCGCCAGTAAGCCCGTCCCTCTCCTATTGTAATGGGAAATTGGGAATAATGGGATTAGCAGGTTGCCTCCCAATCTGTAAAGCATGGCAGTGGTACAACATAGGTCAAGACTCAAGAACGCCAATTTCATGTACTAAACATGCCATGGTACGATCAAGGTGGATGCCACTGGTGACTGGACGGCGGTTGTCAATTATGCTTATGCTTCTCCATAAATCGTGATTTACGATTGATATGGCTGATGCGCCATATTGATCTACACACTACAATCAGAACTACACATCATAGCTTGTAGTTACAATGGCTGTGAGCGTATATTTGAGCACCCAAGCATATGCACTCACAGACACCCAAACTATTCAATGTAGCACGCAGCTCCAATGGCTGTGAGAGCAAATTAGGTTAGAGCACCCAAGCATACATGCTCAGAGCCACCATAACTAACTCAATGAAGCGTGCAGTCCAATGGCTTTTAGAGACTATATTTGAGCACCCAAGCATACGCTGTAAGCCTGTAACTGGGCACACTAGTGGGTGGAACGCAAACTTGTTTACTTACTGAAAATGTACTCGTATAGTGCTTGTCACAGAAAATGGGGATCAATAAATTTAGGGATTAGTTTTTGGCAGGATTTATTTATTCTTATTTATTTATTTATTTATTATATGTTTATATTATTTATTATTTCATATTTATTTATTTATTTCCAATTTATTTTCATTTATTAAAATATAAGCCAATATGTTAAAAATTTTATACATTAAGAAATAGTTTGCCAGAACTCATAATTCAGATTAAATTAATAAACAAATATATTTAGGACTATGAAACTATGAGTGGAATGATATACACAGGAACTGAGAAAAACCAATATAAATATAAATACAATAAGAGGCATAATGTATTTGTCATGTAAGAGGATTTAGTGAAGTTAATTTGACTTTAAACATGAGCAACAAAATAGGATAGGTAATTAAGAAATATATTATAGAGTTAAAACAGTCAAGAGCAAATGCAAGTGTAGATATTATAAGTGCAAAAATTATTTAAGAAAACAATTAAAGTAGTTATTGCAAGCACAAGCATTGCAGTAAATTGAGTAAAAAATTTATCAAGCTGACATATGAAAAGAACCATTGTAACAATAATATGGGGTCATTCAATACCTGAAACATGACAAAAGAACATAGGGTGACATTAGACACAAATGCATGAAATACAACAAGTAGTAACCAAGTTTGCAGTAAACTAAAACAATAATTGAATTAAATAGAAAAATAGAAAATGTGAGCTTAAACACATGAGCTTGATCTGCCCTAACAACTTGCAGCCACCAAATCTTTGCAATGTAGTGTGCAGTTGTGATAGCTGTGAGAGCATAAACTTGAACACCCAAGCATTGCTCACAGCTACCTGAACTACGCAATAGAGTGCACTGTGCAGTTCTGATGGTTCTAAGTATAGCTGCTTTTTATCCATCATCAGTGCAGTGAAGCTCTCTCAATGTAGGCACTCTGCACTCTAAAAATTTGAGTGCCTACATTGAGAGAGCCTCACTGCACTGACTATGGATAATAAGCAGCTTGTGATGAATCATTTTAAATAAACAGACTAAATCATTAGTCTAGCCACTTGAATGTAGCAAATCCAAACCCATTACAACCAAGCCCAACCCAGTGCAACCAAATTCAACATCGCCCAATTCATCCAACCAAATTCAACCCAACC
The DNA here is from genome assembly GCF_000764305.2 of Hyalella azteca. Lineage (NCBI taxonomy): Eukaryota > Metazoa > Arthropoda > Malacostraca > Amphipoda > Hyalellidae > Hyalella > Hyalella azteca. The sequence goes on along the minus strand of NW_025936059.1, from coordinate 584,507 downwards.
CAATGCAAACCAATTAAACCAAACCTAACCCTAAGCCATCCTAACCAATTCAACCCAGGCCATTACAACCCAAGCAATTACAACCCAAACCAATTCAACCCAATCCTTCCCAATGCAACTCAGCCCGATTCATCTTAACCAAATTCAACCAAACCAAACCTAATTCAACCAAATAAAATTTAACCCAAACCAGCCAAATTCAATTCTACCTAACTTAATTCAATTAAATTTAACTAAACTAAACCCAATCAAACCATATTCAATGGAAACCAATTAACACATTCTAACTCAATTCAACTACACCAAACTCATTTCAACCCAACCCAATTTAATTCAACACAAATCATATCATTCCAGCCCGATTCAAGCCAACCTAATTCAATAAAATTGAATACACTGAATTAGAATGTATTAGATTGCATTAGGTTTCATTGGATTGCACTACATTTCATTAGAATGCATTAAATTGAATAAGGTTGCATTAGATTTCATTAGGTTACATTAGTTTGCATTAGGAAGCATCAGGTTCAATTAGGACACATTAGATTGCATTAGGTTACATTAGATTGCCTTGAATATTGCCAACATGAAACTTTTGATCAAATTTGGATGAATAGCTTGGGTAGATTTAATTATTTCTTTTAATTTTCTGTCATATCCATACTAACAAAAATATAAATCTGCACTGATTTTCAGCTCTTTGAAACTTTTTCTAATAACCATGTTTGTTGACCAACCCCACAGCCCAGTATTGCTTTTTCTGGTAATTTCTATGGTTTTCTGGTTCTTTTCTTTGTCAGATCAACACATCTTTAGTTTTCAAGATAAACTTAAGCTCTTATCTAATTTGCAAGTTACACTAATCAAATCACAACCATGCAAATAAATAGTTCAGAATTTTGAAATGGTATTGAGATTGTCATCTGCCATGAGTACCCTAGCATTTCCTTTTATCAGATCTGCAAAAATTCCTTTCCCTTTTTTTCTAAAATCAAAATTTTTGGTTCAAGGCTGTGCTGTAAGCTCTTTATGTTCAAAATATCCTAGTGAACCAGTTTGGAGACAAACAAATTATCTGAGGCCTTTGAACCACATGACTTCTACTATGGACAAGACTTCTGGCAGCAGCACTTCAATTACAAGCAGCAACTCACCTACTGCTGGTATCATTGGTGAGTCATATTTAGTTTTGCAGGCTAAGTGATTTGTTCGTTTACCATTTTATTATTATTACTATTATTATTTTGATGATCAATATGCATAAGTTAAGTATTGAACATGCTTGTTACAACAGAATTTGCTTGTTACAACAGAAATACTAGGTAGAATTTTACAGTAGCCAGTAGGTAAAGTAAAGTATCCTGGGCATTTGTTTAAATACTCCTACTAGCAGGGTTGAGTCAATTTTTCTTTATCTCATATGCACTTCACTTTTTCAGCAACAGCTCCTACATTAGTTTGTCAAAATGGCAACACAACTAGAAACTTGGTCAAATCTGTAATAACTTTAACTGATCTTCCAAATCAATAGTTCCCTGTAAATTGAAAATAACATACAGGACTTTCTACTATCACATAGGGAGAATTGTTTTAAAATTAGAAAGCTTAAATTTGTAAAGTGATGCTAAACATGATTGTGTGTCATTATCAAATTTGTGTCATCAACTTGATAAGCAAATACTAAATTTTACTTACCAAAGAAAATTTGAAAAATAATTCAATGCTTGTCATTTGGTACATAGTGTTGATGAAAATGCTACTATGAATGTGTTTAGTTATCCACTCACTATTCATCACCAAAATATTCCACTCTCACACTGGTTGTAGTACTACCTATTGACTGAACCAGTATTTGAAAATTGGATGTTAACAAATAACACAATTTTTCTATACTCTATGTCAAGATTCATGCTTTTTTTGCAATATAAACTTTATAAAGAAAATTTTTGTATATTCTATGTCAAGTTTCATGCTCTCTTCACAATATTTACTTAATAATATTTCAGTTATTGGGGATGAGATTTTGAAAGGACGAACCCAAGATACAAACAGCCACTTCATAGCTCAGAAATTATATAAACTTGGAATACGAGTGAAAAAGGTGAGAAATTGAGCCATTATTTCCTTGCTATGTTCTGTTTTTTTTCTGTATTCATAAGAACCATTATTATGGCATATGGTATTTCATAATTTCTTTACTATTGCTATCTCTGAACACTACCTATCCTTATTTTTGATAATATTGTTACATTCATAAGCCCCATTTAACTAAGTTATGAATTGCTGCAGTATGACAATAGACCCATTGAATATGGTTATATCATGATTTTTTTTAATCTCTCCAGGTTGTTGTCATAGGTGATGATTTATCAGCAATTTGCAATGAAGTTCGGCTCTTCTCATCTCAGTTCACTTATGTCATCACGTCTGGGGGTATTGGCCCAACCCACGATGATGTCACTTTTCAAGGCATGTTTATTTACTTCTGAGCAGTACTTATTTACTCATTACAAATTTACAATACTTACTTTGATTGATGCTAAGATTTTGTGACATTTCATGATTCACATGGCCGATTTTGCCTCTTTGTCACTACCTACATTCCAGTTGTTGAATTATAAACTGCAATTCAGTGCACTGCAAGTGTTTAATAAATTAATTTTGTTCACCAGGCATTGCCAATGCTTTTAATGAGCCCCTGATCCCTCATCCTGAGCTAGTAACCTTCATCGGCAACTACTTCAAGACTTCAGACCTCTCAACGCCTCCCATGAAAATGGCTCATGTGGGTAAGCATTTCATGCACTTGTTAATTCAGATTCTTCTTTATTTGTATGATTGCTTGAAAAACATTGTTTCTGCTGTTATTTTTCATACAGCTGTGACAATCAGAATAATTTCATTTCTACCTGTTAAACATTAGTCACATTTTATTTAATTCAAAATCTAAATTTTAATATGATTTTACTACCAAAACGCTTTACTTTGCATTGATCTGGCTATGAATGTTGTTGTTGTTGGCATTACCTATATTTTATCATTTGCATTACTGGTGTAGTTGGAAATTAAAGAAAAAAATTATTAATATTCTTAATGAAACATGCATTGGATGATAGTTCAATTTCTCACATGCTCAATCTCTGCTGTCTCCTTGCACTGTATGTTATTTCTATACTTCTACCAGCATCCAGCTTGCCCACATTATTATATTTATTATCTATAGTTTCACTTATTTCAGATTGCTCATGTTGTAGGTATTGTATTTTTTCCACAGCTCCATCGTTTCATCGCTCATCTTCAATCATATTGATCTAATAAAATTTAAAAAATTCCAGCCCACGCATATCGTTGCATATTTGTTATCTACAAGTCCTCTGGTCACACTTGCACATTGTGCAAGGTTCAACAAGAAAGTTCTCTTCCTTGAATTGATAAAAAAAACTTTTTCTGTACAAAATGTAACATTCTACTAAATATTTGAAAGTTTTAAATGTTGCTAGCATGCTAAGAAACCCTGCCTCATAGATATATTCCCTATTGTTCTGAGACATTTTGTCTTTCCAGGCCTTCATGGACCTTAACTTTCATGCTTTGCTCTGTATTTTTTTTTTTTTAACTTTGCCTTTTATTGGAATGTCTACCTATTCTTGTTCACACAGATATTCTTTGCCTTCAGTACTGGTACAAAATGTTCAAAAGCTTTACTAGTTTATATCTAGATATCTGTACCACTTTATTCATAATCACTATATTTTGTAAATTAGTGCATTTTCTCTCTTGATTGCTGCAGATCCCTGCCAGCTCTTCACTAGTGTACGCTGAGGATCGAGCAACAGGATACAAGTCCAAGTTTCCTGTCGTGTGCGTACGCAATGTGACCGTCCTTCCTGGCGTCCCTGGCCTCCTGGAAAAATCTTTTGTTAGATTAGCAAAGGTTTGTTTATTATTTTACTTATATTGGTAGTTTAATTCTTATTAAAAATTGAATTATTTTTATCGCACCTGCGGTGTATGTAATTCTTCTTGAAAATTTAATTATTTTTACTGCACCTGCCGAGGATGTAATTCTTATTGAAATTTTTAATTATTTTTATCGCACCTGCGGTGTATGTACTTATAATTGTTGATGAGCTGATGAAATTGATTGAAAACTTTTGACTTTTACAGCAACTTTATGGGGACCACCGTCACGTGCATTGCGTGGACTTGTATATGAGTGTGGATGAAGTCACGCTCGCTGCTGCCATGAACAACACCGTCGCTGCCTTCCCCTCAGTCACTATTGGTTCCTACCCGCAGCTCACGCACAGGTGCCCTGCTTGTTGGTCGAGTATTTATTTCTGAATGGCTTGGTCCGCGGCCACGCCAGAGCGCCGCCTGTAAATTATCCACAAATTCCGTGATTTGAGCCTTAGTCTTCTGAGCTCAAGCTGTGATAGTGCAATTATATTGTGCACAAAGTGCCATTATATCTCTGCTCGAAACTTTCAAACTCGAAGAATTTTAAACAAATTAGCGCCATTTTTTAAGGTAGATTGTGATTTTAATCACTGTTATTTTTCTGCATCCAGCGAAGTAGAATTTTTTTTTAAGATAAGATTTTGAAATTTATTCTCTATTTAATGCCTGAATTGATTTGTAATCATAAAAAATTAGTTTTAATCAGTTAAGTTGTGAAGTTTGTCATGATTAATTTTGTGCTGGGACTCAAGTAATCCCGCCAAAACATTCAGTTATTAGTTAATTGAATAAAATTTTCTTATCAAACACAAACACATTTATTCGATTGATCAAAGGTACTCCTATTGGATAAAATGAACAATCAATAATAATGGTGGAACTTGAATAACATATGCTCCAAACTTGAAGACAGTTCAAGCATGACTTGGTTAATGCAAAGTTCCAAATAAATATTATCACAAAAATAGTTAAGTGGTTTCCAACCAATCTCTGGCGGTCATTTTAGAAATGAGGCTTGCCCTGTCACGTGTGCGTGAAATTGCCAATTACGAGCATAGAATAGGGATGTCTGTCATGGGTGGGATGTCGGAAAAATCTGTGTATCTTCGCCAATAATTGGGTTCTCAGTTTAATCAATTCCAGTTTTTATACGAAATTTTCTCAAACTTTGCTTTTAGTTTTATCTGTTTGGTAATGAGCTATCTAAGAGGGGGAAAAAATTTATCACCCCTAAGTTAATTAGCTATGATTGTGCATTATCACAATTGTATCTATTGAACTATATAGGGAGTCGTCTACCGAATTTATGTTCACAAAATATGCATATTTTGTGTTGGTGTCGTTTTATGCTTACGTTTAGTTCCGATTTCATGCTAATGTGGGCATAAGAGCAACTTTATTGGGCAATTCGCCTTCATTGTTTAACTATTGCTTGTCTCCACAGTTACTACAAGACTCTGCTGACCATCGAGAGTCAGGATTCTGCTGCAGTGGACGCTGCCAAGCAACACTTACTGAACCAGATTGACGCAGGTCGGTCGGTCGGTAGGTAAGAAGGAACCTATTCATGCGAGACATTCCATAACTATAAAAATTCTACATTGGGAAATTTCATCATTACCATAGCAATTCAACATAAAATTTCATCATTGCATAAAGTGCAGTCTGCAAACCTGAGTACATGTAGGTTGAGTTAGGTTAAATTAGTAAAGGATGAAATTATGAAATTTCTCTTATGACGACGTGCCAAAGAACCACCAGGTAAGGAGATACACATTCTAAGTAACTTATATTCTTGTCTGTCATCATTGTACTGCGATCCATGTTCCCAGACAATGTTTTCTATTGTAAAAATCAACGTAAAAACGTTGACTGAAATAAGCCGAGATTTCATGAGACCTTCGTTTAGCCGAGTTTATGAGCCCCCAGCCGCGCGATTGAAGTTCTGCTTTAGTTCCCAGTCTTTCATAATCTTGTATCAAGTCGTAGCGTTGGAAAGCATTTTCTTTGTAGCTTTTCATTGTTTACTATCCACTATCCATATGCAGGATGTTTCTAAAATCGAATTCTGTTCATCTATGAAACGTGAAACATAATTTTGTTTGTGTTAAAGCATCAGATGCGGATCAGGTCCAATAAAATAGGTACTTTAGTTAGAGGATTTACTCATTTTTTGTACATCAAATCATACTAAAATAGTTTCCTGATTCCTCTCAAATCATTTTATATTCATTTATTACACCATTAATAACGCAGAAAACCCATTGGTCCATTTTGCCAAATAAAATTTTTACCCAAATTTCTAGAATTTGCGGCACCAAAATGATTTTAAATATCATTACGCGGTTGACAGTTCACATTGTTCTTATTAGGTAAATCTAGAAAATACGGGAGTGCAAAGCGTTGCCATATCTATTAGTGCATATTATTTCGATTAATTATGATTACTATCATAACTACAGATTATGAAGTGAAGGGCTACGTACGTGACAGTCTGAGTGGTGCGTGGCCGCGCCTGCATCGCCTACTACAGGAGAAGCCTGCCCTCGAGCCTCGCGTCACTCATGCTCTGCAGGTCCTCAGTGACTGCCTCCAGCAGTACAGGTGCATGATTATCATGCTGTGCGGTACAGGTGCATGATTATCATGCTAGGTGGTACAGGTGCATGATCATCAAGTTAACTATATCGAAATATTAGCATAGCCTAATGGACTTTGATCGATAGATCTACGATTTAATGTCGACTTCTTATCAAAATACGAGGCAATACTCATGGTCTAGTGGACTTAGTACCTTATTCCTTATTTCTACCTTCGTATCTGCAGCCTAATAGACCTGCCACAGTGACGTGCTAGCAAATGATTTTCCCAAATTAAAAAACGGGTTTCTTCTTTAAGTATAAATATATCAAATATATAAAAATCACCCGTATTATATTTTTGCTCTGTACGTCACGTGAAAATCCAAACTGGATTGTTTGTTTACATTCTTGTAGGCAAAAAGTACGCTAAATTTCTTATCTCAAGCTTTAAACAAATGGAAATCAGCCGAAAGCCTTTCCCCCTTGAGAAATTTGCCTTATATATATAGAAGTATTGTAAATGTGTACCTGGATAATAATCTTGTTATTAGGTTGATAAGAATGAACTTACAATGTATATTTTCCAGGCCTGAAGAAATAAGCGTTTGTTTCAACGGCGGCAAAGATTGTCTTGCGGTGCTTCATCTCTACTACCTGGCGCTCAACCAGCGTCTCTGCAGCGCTGACGCCGCAACTCTGCCCACAATCCAGGCTGTTTACATCAAAGAGCAAAATTCCTTCCCTCAAATTACAAAATTCGTAGACGAGACTATTAACAGGTGCTCTAACTGGATTGAGTAACTTTTCATGTAATCATGCTTCACGTGTATTTCTGAAATATTAACGTCGACCTCATTCCATTCTTGGAATTGCCTTCTCTTCCCCTTGAGTTTAGATATAATTGCATAAGTTTGATATAAGTTAGAAGTTTAAAAATAAAATGTTTAGTTATAATTGCATTGAGATTTGTGGTTTTCACCAATTCATCCTCTTTTTTTCATTATATAATCTTGAAAGCTGCTTGGTGTTTCTAATTTAACGTTATAACCTACAAACTTCATGAAATGAAATCAAATGTAATTTTTCCTGCTTTAGTTAAGTCAACCCATGATTGTGGGCAGATATGCATTGAACTGCACCATCCTGGAAGGTCCCCTGAAGAACGCCCTGCACCAACTGCAGCGGCAGCAGCCCAACATTAAGGCCGTCATCATGGGCACTCGGCACTCCGACCCTTACTCAGGTGCCTCATTCTGTGTGAATTGTCTTATTAACATTATATAAGTGACACCGACGAGACACCGTTCAAAGCTACTCATTGAAATTTGGGGGTAGAAATTTCTACCAACACGTTAGAGATGTTTCTGGCTTCTTAGTGGCATTATTCTAGTTGAATAAATAAATTCATGCGAATTAAACCACTAAATTTTGTAACTTGTATTTATCTATTTTTCAAAACCTTGTTGGCATCATTTATTAATTTTTACCACTATTAATCTAAAAAATTCTTAGATACGCCGCCATTTCCTCTATTTTAATTTAATTCATCTTCAAAGATCCGATATACATTTCGCAGTTGGTGGCCAGAGCACCAAGAACGTGACAAAATTACATTCATCTCATCCAACAGCCATTATCTGAGCCATGTAGATGTTGCATTACATGTGTGTGTAGCACCTACCATTCATTCTCCACTTTTATTTCTACTTATTTCATTTTCAGTATTTCTACTTATTTAATTTTCAGAATGTTTCTCTTCATTTTTTCCAGATTCCCTGAGCGCTTTCCAGCGCACGGACAGTGACTGGCCACATTTCATGCGGGTTCATCCCATACTTCCATGGGACTACAAAACTGTCTGGGACTTCATCAGAGGACTGTTCCTGCCTTACTGCACGCTCTACGATCGCGGGTAGCTAACTAAGTGCATACGGCAGTGCATTGTAAAGGACTTGAAAAACTAGATTGTTACCTGCACGGCTATTCGAGAAACTAGAATGTTAGAAGTTCAATGGTTGCATATTCTGACGAGTGTGATTATTATTTGGACGATTGAAATATATTTACTATAATTAATCAAACGGTACCTGAAGCAATTTTTGAATTTTGATTGTTTGTGACATGTGATCCAATCAACACATATTTGAAAATTAACAGAAATGGCATTAGCCTCGTTTTCAAGCGCTAAATAAGACTCGATGCTTAACAATGAATGAAGAAATGATTATTGCTCTACTTGTGTCTACCCAGTATTCATTGTAATAATGTATACTCTCTCCGTGCTTGGCTCGATTTTATTATCTCCGTGAGGACTTACAATTGAATCATATCTGTAATAATATTGTGTGTTTAAGTTTCACAATGAAACCCTATGTGTAATAATGTTTCCCGTGCTGAAGTTTCGAAATCATCCATAAATAATCTCGTGTGCTGAACCCGACGACTATGCTGCAGGTATACCTCCCTGGGCAACGCCAGCAACACCACCCAGAATCCTCAGCTGCTCACCACCGACAGGCTCGGGGCCCCCACCTACAAGCCCGCCTACCTGCTCGATGACGGCAACGCCGAGAGGAGCGGCCGCACCTGAGGAGACTTTACCTGCTGGAGTAACGGCGACTAGGACAACGTTATGCCTTTTTTTACAAATACTTACTTTTGGGTCAATTAGAAGTTCGTTGTTATGTCTGGGTTACTAATACGCACTTTTGGGCAGATTAGAAGTTCGTTGTTATGTTTGGGTTGTAAATACCTACTTTTTTATGGAATAAAAGTACGTTCTTATGTTTGGGTTGAAAGGACCTACCGTAGCAAGAATGACAAGTACGTAATTATGTTTTGGTTACAAGGACCTTATTTTTAACGGACCACAAAGACCTAGTTATTTTTAAGTTGCAAGCACGTACCTATACGTGTGGTACTAGTGCAATACCGAGTTATCTATAGGCTGAAAGTACCTGGTTGTTGCGCGGTAACAACTGTGTAAATGCCTGAATTAGTTTTGCATATTATTAGTTTATCCATGGCAGTTTATATATATGAAGCTTTTTACGATACGTATTGACTTCTGTGTTCGGTTATAACTTTCATTCTTAAAGTACCAGAAAGTTTTTATTAATTCACCACGGATAATATTTCTAAGATCAACTTTTCATGTACTTGTTAAGCTGGCCGTCACTTCTAAACTATTTATAAAGAAAATAAAACGAGCTCATTGTGATGAAGTATTATATTAGTGTTGAAAATCAATGCAAATAATAATTCGCACGCAGAGGTAATTTCGCATAAATGGATAGAGCCCGTCAATATTGTTGAAGGTTAACTTAAATAATGGTTACAGGTATTCATACATCAACTTCAATCCGGGGAGAGGGAAAAGGAATAAAAATAACACAAATAGAAAACGTGCAAAAATAAAATAACCCTGAAAATGCGAAACTCGGAAAGTTATAAATGAAACATTGAGCCTGATCCAAACATCAACAACACCGAGTTCACAAGAATCGGCACCCATTGATGACGATTCAGATTCACATGAGCATTTTCACGACTTAATTTCTCAACTATTCAACTTTGAAATAATGACCTTTAATTTAGAATAGCGCTCCTAGTTTCTCACGCTGACTGGTCGTACCTATTTATTGTACAAGGGAGCAATCGAACTACTATAGATATGCCGACATTGCCAAACTTTTTCATTCGATGACTGAACAGGCGTAACATTTTTCATTCACGGAAAGTAAAAATATTAGTTATTCAAACAGCAAGGTTGCCTAAATTCTTCATTAGTTTGTTGTTCAACTTTTTTTACCGTTTTCCAACTTAACATTACTAAATCCGCTAACATAAATTCTTTGCAATTTAGAACAAAACATGCCAGCTACGTCGTGTTATTTCAACGAGTTTGGAATACGGGATGCTCATAAATTTAAACGTGCCTCGCGCACAACAAAATCAACCCATCCCATATCACGTTTCAAAATCTATCGTTCGCTAACTAATAATAATAAATATTCAATAGATTCAAATGGCAGGAAACCGAATTTATCCATCACTTCTAAGAATTCTTCATGAATATGAACTTCCAGTTGCCGGTACCCTAGTTTCAACACAAATAAAGTACTCAATAACACAGCAAAACAAACGAGAACGTTCTATCAATATGCAGAACGTTAAATATATGAACTAATATGAAAGTCTTCTTAGTCTTAATAAATAAAGGAAAGAGTTAATACAACGGTAATATAACAATAAGATAGATATTGAACATAAATATATAGTTGAACCATTTAACATGTCGAGAGATGAGTGAATGGGGCAGACAGTTTTTGGCGTCTTATTGCAGATGAAGATTAGGCTGAAAATAGAGCTACTGACATCTTTGAAATCAGTATTTCTACTTTAAATACTTCTGAAACAAATTTTTCAGCCAGAAAATTCGTCGAAATAGATGTATCACTACATGAAAGTCGTCCTTGAAATCAGAGAATGTGGAGTATAATATTCTTCGAAAGCCACAAGTTATTTGATGCCAGAATGTCCAGAAATAATTGGTGCTAAACGATATAAATCAATATCACATCCGCGCCCAAAAAATGTAGATGTCATATTTCAAACGCAGGAGCTCAATCAATATTTTCAAACAATGTAAGATTTATATGTGGCAATAAAAGTTATAAAGTAGAAGAAAAAGCTAATTCATCTAGCCTTCAGTATACCCATTACTAAATACCATGAATGAAAGCGTTAATCTAATCGATCTAATTCGATGCCTATTCATTCAGCCCAAAAGTATAATTAGCTGAATGTGGCATTAATGAACTGATTACTCATTTGCGCACAGCAGAATCTACCATCGACGCAAAAACATTATAAAGTGTTTTACACGATTGTGGAATGCGTGAAACCCAAATGCACGATGAGCTTGTAAGAAATCGTTATATCAATTGAACTGAGTTAAGTAGTCTCCTGGTCCCTGACATCGAGGGAATAAGCCCTACACCTACACCAACAGAGGGTTAGTATTATAATTATGACAAAAGGTACCTAGTAAGTACTACAATAATCTTTCATCGTTTGTTAAAAGAAGGGAACTTGAGTGAAAAAATAATTTGGAAACAAGGCATATGTAATGGAAATCTCATCAGGAATTTAAATCGTGATTACTTTTATTTGATACTGACTTTCCTTAACGTTCTCCGAGGCTTCCATTACAGAGGAACCTTGAACAACAACGAAATATCTTCCAGTAAATTAGTCTCACGAGGGGAGCTCGCTTTATTCATCGTGTAATTTCATCGCACCTTCATAAACAAGTCTTGTTTACGTTATTATGCGGCATTAGAAGGCTGCACCATTGAAACTCTTAGCCCTCCAGGCAAAATGGCGCGTGAACAACGTTGATTAGTTGGGTTCGCTTGAAACGATCTTGAATAAACTATTTTAACGACAGATGACTGGCGAGAGAGTATGTTAAAATTTCAATAAATATACTGGTTGAATAGTTGTAAATTTATACTTTCTTCATCTGTTTAAGAAAGTTTCCTAATTGTACGGATATCTAAACTAAAATTGGTTTCATTTCATACTAATTAAGTGAGTAATAGATGATTAATTGCTAAATACTTTCACAAGCTCGCAAAAGAACTGCGGAACTGCAACATGCTGGCACATAGAGCGAGCACTACCTTGAGCTGCGCTAACTTTTAGCGTCGAAGCAAGGAAAGCATGAGTCAGGAGTGCAGAGTTCAGTTGAGCATGTTGTGTCGGTCGTAGATATTGCGTCGCTGCTCCTGCACCTGACGCTTCCACTTGTCCTGCTGGTGGCCAACGCGCCCCAACACGTTGTGAGGGCGCACTCGTAGTGGGTGAGGAGGTCCTGCCGTGCTGGCTTCTGGGCGCAATTATTAATTGTATTAATTATGAAGCCATTGACCTAAAATACTATCAGCAGAGTGAACAATAAAGGCGCGGTAATACCACGTCATAACAAGTGTAAATATGTAAACTCAAAGATATCGTAGACAAAATAGTGTACCTGCTTCAGTCGGTAGTTCCTCCTCATTAGTTTGGTGCTGATATTTTGCGTGAGCAGCATGGAGACCTCGCCTCTTGTTCAGCAGCGGGTCAAGACACAACAAAAAGCCCATGTAGACCACCAGCAGAGAGATGACCCACGTCACCAATATCACAACCACCTGCCACAGCCATACTTACAATCAGCACATGGTGAAAGAATGATACTTGTCTGATAAAAATCAATTTATTTACTACAGATTTGTCAAATAAGTTTTTAAGGTGCTGCTCAAGTGCAAATAGGTACTGTTAATAAGCTGAAATTTTGCCAGGTGGATAGCACAGCATGAATAAAGAGAGCAAACGTACATATTGCTTGTCTGAGCAAATATACTGTATTGTTATAATAATAATTAACAACACTGCAGACAAACCTTGATGGTTGTGGTGTTGCGGCTTTCATACTTGCACTCACACCGAGGACAGAACTCCTTCTCGCGGCCCTTGATGTCCTCATGCAAGTTTGGTAGCACCACATTGTCACAGTCACTGTTGGAATATTGTATAAAAAGCCTCGATAAAATAAGATTTGATAATGTTGAAAAAGCAATCATTACCAACCCACAGTTAATTTTTTTTCAAATTGATCCATTATGGTGCCTACTAGAACAACTCCATGTATACAGCTTCAGTCGATTTTTGCCATCTATCCAGAGCAAATACACATCTGGTAATTAATATTTCACTCAGGGGGGATAAAAAAACTTGTAAATTTTACACACACATTTTGCTAAGTATTCTAGTTGATGACAGTTTTCTAAAATCAATCAGGTTGATTTTACTAACCAAATCAGCTCTTACTCCTTAGCCTCACTATATTTTCTCAATAATTCAGCAACATAAGACAATGGCTCACCATTTGCTGGGTGCCACTGGCATCTTGTATATCATGCGGTTGCTTTTAGTGCCATTCACAACAGAGGGTTCAGGGCAGACGCAGATACACCGCTTGTCATCATACTGAGCCTGCACAATTAAAGTGTTATTTTGATGATAAGGAAGAAATTCATTAACATACATGCCATTTATGAGTTTTAAAACATCAAATCAATGTAATGACATTTACAAATGAAACTATTTCAACTACCAACCTCTCTTATAAATTATTCTTTATGCAGAGCAAACAATTCATCTACTTGCAAATGATATCACAAAAGATATCATTTGCAGGGTGATGAATAGAATCACTACATCAACTATATGGTAGTTCAGGTTAAGATTCACTTTATGTGGCGGTTACATAAGTTATTGAGGAAATAAGCATAATTATTGAGGCAATCATCTTAATTGTGGATGCTATTCAACTGTATTTATTAAGAAAGTTATTCAAAATGCTACAACACTTTCCAGTTTCACAGGGAGATTGAGTCTTTATATATTTAATCCTAGACTGAACTGGGAAGAATGTATCAATAAATAAGATAATTTTCCATGCAAAATGATTCCTCAATACCTCCAAAGTCAGAAAACAAGTTTACTATGAATGAATTCATAAAAATTCAAAGTAAATCTAGGATCAGAACCATTATAAAAACTTAAATTTGGCCAAAAAATATTTTTCTTTGAATTTTGATGCTGATCTTGAGTGAAAATGTGCCACATGTGGAACATCAGGCAGAACTGCCACAGAAGCCTTCCATGAATGATACAAGACAAATCATGCCAATGAACAATTTCAACAATGCCTTGCCTGCAACCCTTGCCTAATTTTCATCATGAAAATATAGAGGGCATTTTTACCTAAAAAATTCAGACTCAGGAAATGTCAGATCAATGTTGTAGTTGACATGTGACTACCTACATTAAAAAAGGAAATTTTATAGTCTGGACTTCTTATCTGGAAAATATATTCATAGGCACTAAAGTATTCTTCATTTTATTATTGACACATGAATATTAAATTTAAAATTTTATATTTTAATGTGCTGACAGGTTTTTGAGTCAAAAAAATGAATCAAAAAATAACTTTTGATTCACAAAATTGAAAAGTAATACTACAAAATATGTTATTTATGAGTAAAATTAGTATAAATATAAAGAAGCCCTCAAGTCTGGATGCACCTTAGCATCATCTTTGCTTACATCTGAAATTTGCTATTTAGATTGATTTTATGGATCCAGTCTGAAAAATTTATTCTGTTGCAGGATACTCTTCAACCACGCATTTGCAGGATAGAACTTCATATGTTCAAGATCAACCAAACTGGCTCACTTTCACTAGTATAATGCAAAAACATCAGTTAAGTTAAAAGGGGAAAGTGAAGTTATGGGTCTTGCAATAAGAAATGTGTACCATTTCATTTATTACCCCCTCTAAATTATGTTCACAAGCCATGTATACAATTTCAGCTATTGTAACCAAAGCAATCTAGCTTTCTGCAAATCTTTTGATGGTAGAGAAAATTTTGCTTCATAATTCTGACTTCTATTATAAACATATATATAAAATAAACTCAAAACACAAAACAATGTATATATATGCCTGAATAACAGAAATTAACATTTGAATCTTAAATACTCACCTCAGATAATTTTATTGAAGCAGCAAGAAGAATTACAGATAAATAACAAATGTTCTTCATTTTGAATATGAGATGTCTTGGCCACTATACTGATCTTGGTACCAATTACTACAGAATGACTTGGAAGCTATTCATAGTTCTTCTGAAAACTTTCACTAATTCATACTGTAATAATATAATATTTGTTAGCACATTGTTTAAATATAGGGTGCACTTAAAAAAGTCATACATATCTTCTGCAGTACAGATTGTAGTCATTAGGGGTGATCAGTAGGTAACTAATTTGGCTACTAAATTTTCCATGGTATACTGAGCAAATTCACCTCAGAGCTTTAAATTTCTCAATTTTATATACATTTATCAAGTCTAGCAACCTGGTCAAGTGTGCAAAGATGCCTTCTGAAACCACATTGTGTGGTACTAAAATCCCCAGTTGTTTCCAACTGGAAATTCAGGCAATTGCAAACAAAATGTTCCAGTAATTTTGGGATACATGGAAATTAATTTTGGGATACGAGCATCCTCATCATGTTCACAGAAGCCTCGCACCTTTCAGTTACCCAGTTTATTTCCGGAAAGTTGAAGTACCCCATGATGAGGATGCTCGATGCTCCCAGTCCCAGCTCAGTTACCCTTTTCAATGTCTCATTCAGTTCACTGGTGTTCTCAAGTCAAGTCAAGCTGTGTCATATTCCAATACAGCTTACACAGCGATCGGAATTCGAACACAAGAGTGTCGGCATTACGAATTAGTAGAGTTTGAAGCGCGGCTGGAATTAGTCTCACAAAATGCCAAATTTAGTCACACACAGTGTTGGAATATATGGATTTGGTAGGTTTGCAGTCTAAAGGCTTTTAAATAAATATGGCAACATTTTGTGACATTTCATTGTTGCTGGCACAGTGGCACTGGCGCGTAGTGCGGTGTTTTGACTTTTGAGTGACGTAAAGCAAACAGAACTCGAGTACGAGTTGCGCGTACGGTGTATTTTTATAGCCATTCATTTTTTGCTATGCCCTTAAAGTGTCAGAATATACTGCGTTTACCCTAACAGAGCCAAACAAGTTTTGATATTGATAACAATTTAACAAAAGCAATGGTTAGGTAGGTTATATTCAAACTACAAAACTATACAGGAATTCTACCTACCTATCTAATTGGTTTTGATATTTGAGACATAAAAAATAAACTTTACACATTTTCATTATGCCTATATGTTTGATTCTAAATTCTAAAAGATGACAAAATATTAATAATGATGAACAAATAATAATTATAATAATATGTACAGATGACAAGTTACGCAATGATAATAATGATGTAGTCAAGGTTTCAATAGAATAATTCAGCCTTAATCAGAAAATGATAATAATGTTGAAATACAATGCAAGAATTTTAACTAGGCTAGGTACCTAACCTTGGTTGGCTCACAGCCTCACAAACCTACTCCTACGTCCTAGTCCTAGGTAGGTACCTACTGGCTAGGCCTACTGCCTCTTCTCATAAAGAGAAGAGGAGGGGGAGGGGAGTCAGGGGACAGGGGAGAGAAAGCCAGCCGGGTTCTTGACGCTGGTAGGACCCTTCACTAAATATACTCGTGGTATATATAGTAGTCCAAGATCAAGTAATAAGTGTTGTTGTTAGCTTTGTTTGAGATGTGTAGATGACCTCCTGCGGGCCAACTGTCACATCTGGACATGGCAGTGTTGATGGCTAAGTAATAAGTGATTGTTTACCGATTACCTAACTTTACGGAATCAAATGCAATAGACGCTAGAGATGTTTAGGTACTCGATGAACGCAGCTGACTCTCTCCCCAGGGCTACGCGTAACCCAGGGTCACAGTTAATGCTCGACCGAAATGTTATTAGCATCGGTGAGTTACAGGACCAAAAAAGAAATTATGCACCTGAAAACTATACAGTATAATCTTTTTAGAATAGGATTTTTGCAATAAAAGCTTGAAATTTAGCTATATATTTATCGCTTCAAGCCTTTTAGAAACCTAATATTGATAAAAAACTGCGGAAAATATAATTTCAATTGAACTTATCATTTGTCGCGAGTTGGCAGCTCATTTTACAGAATGTGCCTCCTATTCCTAGTCGCAAGAGACTGTAAAAAATCGTTGTATAAAAAAATAAATGTTATGTGGTACTCATAGTCATAGAGAAATCGTTATCGTGAGAAATCAATCCTATCGTGATTGCTGTAGAGGAAGGACATATTGTGCGGTACTGTCAATGTGTATACGTGTAAACTGTAACGTGTTTGTATCAGGGCTGGCAGTGGGAGTCTGGGAGAGAATCCGCGACGTTCCTAGTGCTGGTCTGATGGTCCGATGGACCTGAAAATTAATTCTTAGTTCGAGACTGCGAGTTTACTCTGGTGTTGTAGGACTCTATTTATTGTGCTACCACTCTACCAGCCACGTTTTGGGCCTGAGGGTGATTGTTGCAAGGGTGTCAACTTGTCAAGAAAACAAGGAATTGGTGATGGTCTCCACCTCCCCTACAAGTTACAATCATCCCAATCCACCTTTTTATTAGACTTTTCCTTGTGTTTATTTAACAATTTATTGAACAACACAACAAGAACCAGGTATGAACATTGATCAGAAGAGAACAAGCGCAAAACCGAGGCACAGGGGTCTATTATAGTATAACCTCATATAATGGTATTTTCAAGTTTGCCTGCATTACCCAGTCTGAAAATAAGTGGTAAATAAATTAATAGATGATTAAGTTGAGAAATGAATTTAGACACATGAAAACTAATTCCGTCACAACTTGAATTGGACACACACAGATCGTTCCAAGCTGTGTACAAAAATTAAAATTTGCTTAATTGAAAGCTTAATAGTTGTTAATTAGAAGCATAATTAAGTAGTGTTCAATATTCATTAGTGTTCTAATTCAAAGCTGGGTTGTATTCCAATACAGCTCACACAGCAAACGGAATTCGAACACATGGATGACGGCATTACGTATCAGTAGAATTTGAAGCGCGGACGGAATACGCCTCATCACGTTCCAAATATAGCCACACACAGTGACAAAATATAGGGATTTGGTAGGTTTGCATTCTAAAGGCTTTTAAATAAATATGGCAACATTTTGTGACGTTTTGTTGTTGCTGATGCCGTGACGCGTAGTGCGGTGTTTTGAGAGTCACATAAAGCAAACAGAACTTGAGTAACGCATGCGGTTATTTTTTTATAGTTTTTCATTTCTCGATGCGTCCTTAATGTGACAGAATATACCGCGTTTACCCTAACATTATAAACCTAAGGAGTGCACTAAATCCATAAAAATATCTGTTACATTAACTTTAACATGCTAAGTTAGTGATGCATATCAAATAGTGAGCAGTCTACTTATACTCTACTATGATGTCAACACTGAAATTGATACATACTTTTGCTTTAATTTCATACTATGATTTCACATTACATTGCATCTCAAGAGAGGGTTTTGCAGGACCACTAGTAGGAAAATACTACTTCCTTGCAGAGTTGCAGTATCAGTGAAATAGGCTTCCCACAACACTGGTATGTGGTACTATTGCATTATTGGAGACGCATCATGCAACCATAGAAATAGTGTAGGTACTTAATGATCATTAAGTACGTAGAACATAGTGCTTTGACTGCATTCCTCTCATTTTTGCAGCGCGAAAATTTTCCAATAAAATAAGTGAGCTAGGTAAGGCTACCTACCTACCTATCTCCTAATTTTGTCAACTAAAATGCACCATCAAACAACAAGTTTATAAATTTATTGATAAAATATCACTTGGGAACTGTAATATTCCAGTTTCAACTTGAAAGTATGAATTTTTTAATCTTGTTGGAGTGTTGGGAATTGGGATTCTTGGGATTCTTGGGATTTAGGAATTAGGATTGAAGAAAAATCAGTTTTTTTTTAATTTGTATATATAAATTTAGGTTGAAAGATGCAAAAAAGTATATATATATATATATATAGTCAGATGGGGTAAGACAGGACCGAAATCACTAACAAGCCCGTAGCATCTATACCATGAATAATTAAAAAATCCTAAACCTATCATAAGTACAAATCTGATATTCAATATTATCCATCTAGAAACACATTATTTGATTAAACAACCACTTGTTACTGTTTTGTGTTGTGGGAAGTCAACTATAATATCAGTCACATTGGAGTTTTTGTCACGAGAAAACTTTGTTAAGCATAATAAAGGTGGGTTGGCTTTGGTTCATTGTAGAGCACTGCTAAATGCGTCCTGTATATTCCATTACCTAGTGTCATTGTCTGAAAAATTTTTCACATTGGTAATAAAACCAATGGATAATAACTTAAGTGTCAGACATCATGAGTTTTCTTGATAACTGCATTTGTGGTGCACTTCTTCAAACATAGCTCATGCCTTCTCACAGAGTTGTGATCATAATTATTTTTCATGTTTCACACAATGATTTTTCCCCCAGCCAATCTTGCACATAGTTCTGCAGGTCAATAATGGGAAGTGACATCCATATTTTCTCCATCCCTTTGATGCAATTTAAAATAGTGCACTAAGTTTCTCTAATTAAAAGAGCTAACAAGTTGAAGTTTGAGCCAAAGATAAAAATTTTGACCAAAATACTCCATGTACTGACTACTGACTGCACAATAATATATTCATTTAAAAACTATTTTTGATAAACTGTAGGGTAATTGAGGACCATTTGTGGGGTAAGACAGGACCATTTGTGGGGTAAGATAGGACCACTTGTGGGGTAAAACAGGATCATTTAGTGGTCCTGTCTTACCCCATGTCCGGTCCTTTTTTACCCCATTTTAGAATACATGTCAGGCAGTGATGGTAGCAGGTAGGAATGTCTAGTATGTCTCAAAAGTTGCTTATTACTTGAGGTTACCTGCCTACATTCACAAACCTGGCCAAAAAATTTTTTGTTATTAGACAGAGCTTATTTCCCAAGCAGGTTTAACTATTTTGTGACCCTTCTTTACATAGGTTTTCTTTAAAAATTAGCCAGAAACTCATTATTTGCAGAAGAGGGTTGAAACAAACACTGAAATGACAGGCAATGATTGCTCTAACATTTTCTTTTGTCAAATTAAATTCAGTGCAATTAGAATGCACGCCATGGGCTGGTCCTTTCTTACCCCATGAAGGCTGCGATCCCGTCTTACCCCATTTGACTATATCTTATACAATGAAAATCAAATGAGGGTTCTATGTTCCAGTTCCATGTAAAATGTTGTAGTGAATAGGTTGATAAACAAGATTTTGATTGTCGTACATCCATACAAAATTGGCATTATCATTATTAACAGGATTAGAGTCACCACTCACCAGGGTGCAGAAAGTGGGTGAATATTTCAAGATTTTTGGCAACAATACCAACATCAGCAGCAACATTTACGCCTTCAGAAGATCTTGCTGACACATTTGGATTGAAATTATTGCATTTTAGATACCGTCAATTGTCAAACGGGGTGAAAAGAGATGGGTGGGGTAAATAGGGATGCAAGTCCCACATTTTGTTGAAATGTTGTAGCAGCTAAACTAATCAAAATATTGCAAAACTAAAATAGTGGCATAAACTTCAACATTTTTACTACCTATTATGTATAAAGCTAGTCAAGAAATCAAACATTTACTATCTCTAAAAAATCACTGAAAAAAAGTGTGATAGGTGCGATTTTGGAAAAGTACCTCTGCTAAGGTCTGTAGCAATAAAAATATTTGCCGTATTAAAACGTTTACTTACATAAAAGTTGCACTCAGGTGTCGGCTTGAAAACGTAATTGACAGATTTTGCCTATCTCATTCCAAAAAAAAAAATGGCAGCCATTTCCAAGTGGTGGGGTAAAAAGGGACACCCCCCGGGGTAATTAGGGACACCCTTTTAAAAATGCATTTACAGTAGAACCTCAGTTAGCAAAGGCTCCAGTTAACAAAAATAAATTTATTAACAAAAAAGAATTTTGATTACATTTACCTTGCTTGGCAAAAAAAATTCACTTGCATCATCGGTCATCACAAAATTGTACATAGAATGCTATATATAGAATTGTGCACCGGGCATCATAGAATGAAAAGTAATTCACTAATTGACCTAAACTATGATTTATTTCTTCAAAACATATGATGGTTGTCACTAAAACATTATGTTCTGTTCCAGGTATATTTTTCACAATCTTTTTTGTTGTAGTGAAATCACTAGACTCGATTAAAATTGTGCAAAATTAAAAACCATCCTGTAAGCTTACAGATACAGAAGAAATGCTATGTGGCTGCTGATATGAAGCTTGCAGTGGACAAGGTTGTTGTCAATGCTCAATGGCATGTCCATGTATACAGAAATATAACATCAATAGTACGGTAATGTATGGATAAGGTAATATATCAATGAAGAAAAACCAAGTAAAAATCACAGAAAATTTCATTTATGCTACATTTACATCATCTACAAAGGAAGAGGAGGACTTCAGACGTTCAGAGTACTGTTAGTAATAGATGAGTACACTCTGCATGCTTCAAATATTTAAAATTGAGTTTTATTTCAAGTGTCCCTTTTTACCCCATTTTCAGATTAATTCAGGAGCCTTTTATATTGCGTCTAGCAGCTTACAATTAGCATATGGAGTTTTTTTTAAGATGCCATTCAATAACCCTCACAGAGAGCTATAAAATGAGCCTAAACATGTTTCTGAAATGTTTCATGGTAAGAAGTTATTAGCAAAAAATGCTTAAAACCATCCCTTTTTACCCCGTTAGACGGTATTCACGTCTTCAGTCAACTATTTAAAAAATAGTTTGAAGTCTGAAAGACCGTAAGCGTACACAGTATGGTTTCCAGTACGCTGGATCTGGACCAGAGCCCAGACAGTCCGGAAATCAGTTGCAATGAGTGTAACATGCAAGTGTTGCAGTGTGTAGAGAGTAAGGGATATACTATCAAAGTTGCTTTCAGCATTTTCTTATTGAAAATTACCCTGTAATGCATCTTGAAAATGGCTGGCAATGCTTTGGTCTAAAAATCCATATCTTGGCAATGCTGCTTGCAAACTGCATCCTGGATTAGAGATAATAGGAATGTTAGGATTTGAGATGACAACATTCTACAGACTATAAGTGCAAGAAGTATCTAGCCCAAGAATACAATGCTTGAAGGCTGGGCTAGTGAAACATACAAATCAAATAGTGAAATATTGAATGGAAAAGTTTATTATTTGTTTGATTTGATGAAAAGTTTGATTTGATAAAGATCATAGGTATACTGTGATGATGAATGTATCAAAAAATCAGGAAATGACTCCTAAATAAATTTTTTTACATGAATAAAATGTATAATTTAATATAGGAATAACAGCTTCTTCTTGCTTGTATTGGCATGAATATGATATTGATTGATCCTTGAGGCAACTCTGGTGGAACTATCTACCCCAACTTCCCAAGAAATATGTTGTTTCCTTTTTAATACCATGAATTTCAAAATTACCAGTTAGCCTTTTTTCTAACATGTTGAACTGCACTGAAATAAACTTTATTTCAGTGCAGTTCTTTATCATAAATGTAAATGTTCTGACAGATTCTTTCACCTCTAATCAGAGTAATAAAAAAAAACTGCTGATTTAGTGATAGTACAGATAGATAAGCTTAGTAAATAGTTATGTGGGATATATTTGAGCAAATAAAGTGCAAAGGGCGCAGGGAATTGTCGCTCTCAAATGTCGAAATCCAGAACCGGGAAAATGAGATTGCTGATGAATCTAGTGGGCTATTTTCATTGACCCAACTGAACTTGCTGCGTATAAACAAGTCCCAGCTGACAAAATTCCCTGCTGCTTTAGGACAGCTAAAAAATCTCACAAGTCTTGTCTGTTCATCAAATAAACTGGAGAGTCTGCCTAAAGAAATTGGTTGCCTGACAAAACTCATGCTCTTGGATGCTTCAAATAATAAATTGTCACAGCTGCCTGAAGAAGTTGGGACACTGGAGCATCTGACAACCTTGAATGTAAACTGCAATGAGCTCACCTCTCTGCCTGACCTGAGTGGGTGCAAGGCTTTGGCATTGATGAATGCAAGTCAAAATCACCTTAAAGAATTCTTCATAATTAAAGAAGGTTCTCTGGAGCTCCTGGCTGAAGTTGACTTATCCAATAACAAGATTGAGTCTGTTCCTCTCAATATTGGCTCACTTCCTCTAATCAAAATTCTCAACCTGGAAAATAATGAAATTAAGGAACTTCATGGGAATGTTCTCAATTGCCCAAAGCTAAAAAGTGAGTGTATGAGTGTTTCCAATTCTGAATGTTAGCATAGTATATACATGTTCATTTGTCTGCATTGTATGATACCAAAAAGTTTTTGTATTTAACAAAATTAGTTTGTCGATTTTGACAATAATTCTGCACATGGTATCAAGTTGGGTTCAACATTTTATCACAATCAAAGTTTCTAACTGTCTAACTCTCTTACAGTATTTGCATACAAACCATACATATAAAGGATCATGATTATTTTCATATTTATTTTTCTGGGAATGCAAAAAAGAATGACTGATTTTTATTTCCAGTACTATCTGGAAAAGCTTGCTATAAAATATTTATAATATCATTGAGTCAATATTTCTATTATTGATTTTCATGCGGTTTTATTATTTCTGTTATGGAAACACCTTTGCCTGCACCTTTTGTCCAAAAATAAAAGTTTTATATTTACAGTATTGAAGTTGAGTGGCAATGAACTGCGAGACAGGAGGTTCAGGAAGTTGGTGGATGCTCCTCGCACATCTCCAGAACAAGTCCTGAAATTTGTTCGGCAGCATTTTCCCTTGGTTGAGGTTAAGCAAAATAAATCAACTGTAAAGAATGGCAATGATGAGGTTAGTACCATAATATAATTTAAAAAAAACTTTTTAAAAACCACGTTTTTCTTGTGGACTAAAAAGTAGAAAATAATTTATGCCTCGCCCCAAAAAACGTGTGTCAGGCAGATTTATGATTAAAGCAAAAAGCACACAACACACGAATTTTGGAAATTTGATAGTGAATGTACAGCCCGACCCACGTTTTTTGGGGCGAGCCATAAATTATTTTCTACTCTTTAGTCCACAAGAAAAACGTGGTTTTTAAAAAAGTTTTTTTAAGTATTTTATTTTCTCCTTTGTAGTCTGTTGCTACACATGATAAACGTTGTTGCAAGGCAATTTACTTGACTTGACGTACATATCGATGATACGCAGCGTCAGCGCCTGCTCGTCTATAATGTCAGCGCCCGCACGTCATACCTACTTTATATATAGTATATATATACTTTACTCAATTAAGCTAATTTAGGTCTCTAATTGCCAGTTTTTATGATTGTATCTGAAATTGTTAGGCGAAAATAGCCTGCATGCCGAATTTCAGATCTCTAGTGGGCTAATTTTCGTTGTCAATGTTAACAACAAACAAACAAACGCGAAGCTAAGTTAAGAAAAACGTGTTAAAATAGAGGCTTAACTTCCTATAATTCAACTTTTTTGTGTTAAAGAATTCAATTGTGACAATGTGTTTTCTGATTTCTTGATCCATTTGATTAAATTTTCTGTTCTTTTTGGGCTAGTTGTCTTTCTGATCTTATTTCATAGTGTCAAACCATAATTGCTTCTTCAATGAAACTAAAATATTTCAGGAGGATTTGAGCAAAGGTGATGGGTCCAGTGACGATGAAGGTATTGTATTTTCTCAACCCTCGCTCACCATAGAGTATCCCTCTGATGATCTCTTGGTGTGTGTGACCACGGAAGTTTTGGCTTTACGACCTCACCTTGTCTGTTGTGTGGTCAGAAACATTTCTCTGCTGGATGATAAATTCAAGAAGTTTATTGTGCTACAAGTGAGTCTGATATGCATTGATCATATGAAATATTATATATTGATTATATCATGACATGTTGTATATTGTACATAGAGATAATATGAAAGTATTAATCTGTTATTAAATTTGATATTTTTGTGTCATTCATGTCTCATTTCATCACCAGAATAAGCTCCATGAAGGAGTCTGCAAGAGGCGCCTCTACTCCACCATTGCCACACATGATCTCTCCAAAATCCAAACAAGCATTCCTGCATCTCCTGGTTAGTTCACATTTGAGTTATATTTTGAGTTTAATCTCATCCTGCATCACTCATTTTTACTTGTTTGTTTAAACTTTGGCTGAAATTTTGAGTCTAAAAAGTATTATCTTTCTCATGTTTAGTGAGAAATGATGGCTAGTCATCAGATTGAACTGATATTTACAATGAATTTTTACCGTACAATTGTATTCCTAGCTCACTTTTAGCTATCAGCTCTTTTGGCTTCTTGAGGTACCTTTTACAATTTTGAATCATGCATGTTTTGAATCACATTTTTATATTCCAACCATTAATTTGATTCAATGGTGTAGTCTGAACTATGAATACCCTTGCAGGCAGTAAAGCACGGACTGGATTGTCATACACGGCCCAGGCTAAAGACCTGCTTAAATTTGTGCCTCTGAACCGCCGCTCAAAGCCTGTGACAGCTGCCAAGTTCCTGACGCTGGTGCAGGACGAGGCTGACAAGCAGAGGAAGATGCAAAAATCCAACAACATCTCCGGGCTATACAAGTGAGTCAAATTCTAGGTAGGATTTTTTAGCAAGAAATTTGTGATAAAGATAGTAGATTTTTTGGACACCTTAGTTTTAAATATTGATGGTCTAATACCTACTCTGGATTCATTCAGGTGAACGCGACCTCCAGCTTCTTCTAAATCAAAAAGTAAACTAATTTCTGAGACCTGTCTATTTCAAGATTTTGAATTTTTTAGTAACAAATTCAAAAAACGTATCTGCTCATTTTCATTGTCTAACTCGCAAGCATTTTTAAAAACACTGATTAGGCTTAGGTTTTTTTAAACATTGTTTATTCTGACCTACTTATCGAATAAATAGTGAAAGGCTATGACGTAACTATTAGTCTTCTTAAAATAACTTCATTTGATGTTAATTGCGGGCAAAACTTTGTTGATTTTCATGTAACTCAGAAACGTTATGGATGTTTAAACTTGCCAGGTACCTGCAGCTCGTAGAAGGCTGGACCAGTTTCCCGTGTCTCCTTGATGCTGCTGGCACGGTCCTCTCAGTGCCGCCGCTCACCAACGGTGACGCGACCAAGGCAAGTACTACTCAACGATCTCAACACTGGGCCATCATCGTACATTAGATCTCAAAATTTTTCTTCAACTTTCACATCAATATAAATTATTACCATTTGATTTTTATTCATGTTTGATGCTCACTTATGTTTATGAATTTGGCTTATAATTAACACTGACTGCGTTGATTGACACAGCTGGCTTTCAAAGGAAAACAACAAGAAACTGTAAAGTAAATTAAATTTTAAGTAAATTAAATTGAAGTAAATTAAAGTAAATCAAATTTTATACAGTAGATTGAAATATGCCTGCTAAAATTTTACTGCTTAAAGGTTTAGATTAATTTAATTAACCTTTTTTTCTGTGTGGTTCTCGCTTGTTAAATAGATAGGAAATTTTTTTGTATTAATTCAGATCAGCACTGCAGTTGGCTTATTTGTTCAGATCAAGGGTCATACTATAAAAATTGGCTCTAGGGTATGAAGCGGCCTATTTCTTTTCTGCAATTGATGAATTTAGCTTGAAAACCGTGGAACTTGCAATTTCATATTGTGTACGACTCCAGCACTGTTATTTTCTTCTTATTTCAGATCAGCACTGCAACCACGGACATGCTTCTTGAAGTGACCAGCGACAAAGGCCTGCATGCGTGCAAGCAGACCATGACGGAGCTGCTGCAAGCTGTCATTGATGTCAATCCTGACACTGACATTATTGTACAGCAGGTCAGTCAATGCCACCATACATGGAAATTATTTCAGCGAGTATTTCTGAAGAATATTAAAATTAATTTGAGTGCTTTTGATCTACATCTATATGCTGGCCCATTTCTACATCTTTTTAGTTCAGATGGACTAGCAAGATGAATACGATGAAATACATCTTTCTTCCTCGAAAAATAGAGCTCAGTCTCATATTAGTTTATTTTCAATTGGAATATATTTATTCAGATGAACAAGAAAAAAGTCACGACGCTTTAACTTTTACAAACCATTTATTTTACAAAAACAGTACATAATTTTAAATGCATAAGCAGATTCAATCCCTCTACCTGTATCTATTAATAAGAAATGTAAAAATCATCGTAAAGTTTAAGAAAATATTAGTGTCACAAATATGGGAATGAATATCAATCTATTTTGACCAGGGCCTTGTGACATGAATTACAATTATTTTTTCAACATTTATCGTAACAATCTATGATTTCTACATTTGACTCATTTCTTGTATTGCATCACGTTTGAAACGTTGAAATTTATCATTAAATTTTTCGCACGCCTCATGGTGGAAACAAATTGCAAAATCTCAATAAATAACGAATTAATTCTCATTTCAAAGTGGCAGAGACTTGTCCAGTTTTTAAACAGTTCAACATGCATCAATAAACGCACCTGCCAAAGGTCTCTACGTTCCTTAATTTGCTCACTCAATGAGAAATAATTCCGCCAGGACTGAAGAATATAATAAAATAATATAATATATATTATTTTATTATTTATTTGGCTATATTATTTGGCTATAATAGCCACTTGTAACGTGCCCCCGAAGTTCGATCTGAACGAGACGCCACGACAATCTCTTCGTGGAATAATAATAATAATAATAACATTGTAATAAAGAAGCTCAATAAAGAAGCTTGCGGTTTTCAAATAAAACGATTACTCAGGTGCGGGTGCTGGGAGCTGACGGAGGCCTGCGATGCGTCTTCCCGGCTTCTGACGACCTAACCGACATGCCTTCTGTCAGAATCATCAGGCCTAAGAAGTCTTAAGGACGTAACGTTTCGCGATGAATTCATCAGCAAGTGCGCGATTTGATTTTCAAAATCTGGATATTGGTTTCTTTTTCTCCACAGAGGAAAATAAACTTTTGAAGGGAGTTTTTACAGACCAGTTCTGTGTTTTCAGAGCATTAAATAATGTAACGGACTCATGCCTGACAGGATTCGTTTCCAGTTTTGATCAATCATTTCTAATTTGAGTTTTATTCTTGTTAGTTAGGGTCTGTTTACATCCCATTATCGGATATTTTATGTTACGCATTATAATCGTGAAAATTTAGCTATTCATTCAGATGTTTAAACTTTATTTGAGGATCGGAAACAATTGTTTTACCAACGTGAGACTGCTTACATAATCATTATATATTATATTATATTATATATTTTACATTATAATATTTTCCATGTAGGGATTTGATTCTCTGTGTTCTTGTCCGTATACATGCACGGGCTTCTTCGTTGCAGAACAAATTAGATTCACGTTCTATCCGCTGCATAAATATAGTAATCTTCTTAAGTAATTCGGAAAAAGGATATGGTATTCTCTTCCATAGATCAACATGGATGCAACGAAGGAAGCATTGTACTAATAAAATGCATCATCGGCGTTGTCCGCCCAGGAATTAAAACCTGTTCTGTAATATGTTTACAAAGTCGTTTACTTAGGTTTAAAAGAACGGATAATAAAATTTGAAAATGCATATGTTAGAATATAATGGATAAATGTAAGCGAAATCATTCCATTATCTGCTTGAACATTTCGAAAAGCCTTCACCACACCAAAGAGAGAATAACTTTTTAGGTGCAATGAGTTTGAGCTTCATTGTTGGCTCGTACTGCAGATTCAAGGAGCGACGAATTACGTACTTAAACAGGAAATTACGTTATGTTGAAAGATGATCTTTGCACCTCAGATGGCGCTAGGCATCACGCTCTCTCGAAGATTTAGTTTTGAATATTATTAAAACAGCCCCTACAAAATCATTGTGTAATGACAACACTGCGCTAACTGATCTATTTGAAATACCATTTATCTCGTGTCACTTTGCTCATAAATCCGTTATGAAACTCGTGTGGGCTCATTGTTTTCTTACCCTTTAATTTAATGGCCTTAAAGCCAATGATTGAATTATTGGCACAGCCTACCCAGAGCACCGATGAGCCTTTGCCGCTGGCAATCTGACCTTCCGTGAGCGTCGAGGAGGGGGGATAACTCAACTTCCGTCTGTTGTTCCTTGTCTCATTGCTCGGGGCTGCAACCGATTCTGACGGCAAAAAGCTTTACTTTGTTAGGGAGTCTCGGCTACAAGATTCAGGTGCATGAATGAAATTTGCAGAAAGTATATACGTTTTCAGTGTAATGAATCGTTTCTTACTTTCTGACTGATCATAAGATATATTTACTTCAATTATATCTTAATTAGAGACAAGGTTAGCTAATACCTTGATTAGATGCAAAACCCAACCAAAATATCATCTGAAATAAGTTTTCTCTAAAAATATGTGCATTTGAGCCCGATTGGGCTACTAAATTCAGACCTTCATCAACACGGATCGTGGCATCCTCAGGTAGCACTGCCTCCCTCAGCTGCACGAGGTTGTCTTGCCACAGCGCAGTTAGAGGAAAGTGGTCGTCAAGGGCCAAATATTGGCGATAAATTTCGTCAGCCGATTTCTCATTCCATGAAACGACTGCATGTTTTTCACTTATTTTGCGAGCTAAAGAAAGTATGCAAACTTTAATGTTGGAATATACCAAACCAAGATGGACAAGATCAATGTACAACACGATGAGGGAGAAATAAAATAGGGCTGTACTAACCGATACCATCAGGCTGATAATACTGCAATTATTGTTTTTCAGGAAATATATAAATCTTTACTAGTCCTGCTAAAGAGGATATGATTTTTTTTCTCATTAGTAGTTACAACCAAATCTATTGTATAGTACTCGGACTTTATAGACTAAACGCTGTTTACCATAAGACACTCCTTCTGTGGGCTGGGGTCTTGCATTGGTGAAATGGAAAGGTAAGTCCCTGAGCACCTCAATGAGGTGCTCAGCACCCAATTCTGAGAGAGTCTCGTGCAGCTGACGACTCTTGGTGTGCCGTCCCACCTCCACACTTGCAGTGCGCAGTATTTCGCCCACGTCAAACCTGCACAAGAGCATTTAAGTTAATGTACAAAAATTTTCGTGGGTGCAACATGAGCTAGACAAATGGCAAGATTTAATAGCTATAGATTAACTAATCAAACCGCGCACACACATTGCCTGAAATTAACTCAAAGTATTCAAAGGAAGTGATTAAAGTAATTGATGAGACAGGGAAACTCCAATTACCTCTTAGGGTGTATCCGCATTACTGTTATGCCCGTGCAGGTTTCTCCATTGAGCACAGCATGAATGATGGGAGCTGCACCTCGATATGCTGGTAACAGAGAGCCATGTACATTCAACATGCCCCTGCAATTATTATTGAAATTAGTGTTGTCCAGTTTGAAGGGTACGTTCAGTTTTGAAATCATTGGAAACCATTTTATCCATCATATAAGGTATTGAATGCATTATCACTTAATTTGTTTTACTAAATTTGCACTCAATTGAGTATCAGTAAAGTGATATGAGATTCATTTTTACTGTATTTACATTGCATATAAAATTCAAAAGGCATTCTAAAACCAAATAATCTTAGAAAAATTATAATTAAGAAAATTCAGTAAACAGGTTTCTACCAAGACATTTTTGGACAATTACATTAAACTTCCAACTGGAATTTGATTCAGCATCAATTTTCAGAGAAAATTTATGAGGCACAAACTAAGGTTCAAGAACTCACAGGGTGAAGGCATTGATCACTTCGGCAGGGATAAGATGCCCAAAAGAGACGACAACACCAACATCTGTGGCCACCAAGTTTTGAGATGAGACAGGCCAGTGATGTACTGGCAGACCAGCTGCAACACTAAAACTTTCCACTGGACTTGGGCCATGTTTGAGCTTGGTGGTAATTACATGCAGCTCACTGATCAGTTTACTGCAACAGAAAAATAAGATTGAATGTCAATGAATTTTGTAAAAAAAAGCAATATCAGAAGTAAAAAGTTAATAGTAATACTAAACTATAATGACATAAGAATGAGCTTTCATAATATTAAATATTTTATTGGATAATACATAGCAAATTTTTTTGCATGGCTAATTGAATCAACTACCTAACCTCTACACTGAAAAAACAATTTTGTTTACTTACCTACTTCTTACCTCTTTTTCTAATAATCGTAAGCTTTTCACAGAGAAAGAATCTGTCCCAAAAAATGTCAGACGAAGAGGATGCTTGAGTTCTGAAGCAATTACTGCCAGTTTTTGGATCTCAACTGTACCATTGCTCAAAAACTGTGTACAGGAGTGAACTACTTTGATGCCTTTTATACATTTTTTAAATAAGACACAAAACTTGTAATTATGTATCAACATTATTCATTCCAGAAATGCCTGTGGGGTAAAACATTAAGTTACTAGTCAACAATTGAATTGGCCTTTTAAAATACCAGCAGAAATTCATCGTTTGAAATTTCAAAGTAACAGCAAGAAAGTGTTTTTTTGTTTACAACCATTTCATACATAACATGCCAAATAGGTAGTAAACTAATAACATTAGTTGGTTAACAGATAAACAGTTTGATGAGATAATCATTCCTTCGAAAATAAAAACCTAAAATTAATAAGCTGAAATGCAATGAAATTTATTGTAAAATGTTTTAAAACACACATAACTTGATAGATGTGGGGACTATTATTCAGTATTTAAGACCATTGATAGGTACTAATGGAACAAAAAAATATACAAAATTGATAAATTTTATATATGTTAGCATCTACCAAGTATTACCGGTATCTCCTGGGAAATCAGTTGTACAACCATTTTACATCAGTCAAAGAAAATGTGCTAAATATAATGTTACTAATTAGTAGCCAAGTTGGAGGCAAAATTGGATATTTGCTACTTAACAATAAAATCTGGTGGCCCCTAGGGGACATTTTTTTTGTAACATTGCAATCACACAGCTTTATTATGAACTTTTGTTAGCAGGAATCTTGCAGCTCCAAAAATGTCAGAAAAGCTCTAGTTGTGGCTTACGAAGTAGATACGTATATTCCACATCTGGTAGAAAGTGCTTCAACCCAAGCATGGAATGACAAGTGGAAAATTAATCTGAAGCCACATAAGAATGCGACAAAAATGTCAGTGCTTGTGGACAATTTTACCCATTTCCATAGTTTTTTCCCTTAGTTAATATAAACAAAAAGTAATTAGGTGAAACTTAAGAAAAATAGCCCATTATTGCCCAAAATTATAAAAAATTAACATTAAACCATCCATCCATTTTTGGAATTCCTTATTATATGAGGTTTATTCTGGTAACAGTAAACAAATGAACTTTTACTTGGTAGTTTATGTCAGGAGCATACAGGTGCACCTCACACATTTAGCACACAAGGCTGGATCTAATGATTTGCATCTATAGGCTGCCATGCTTGCATGTCAGGAGATTCAAGTAATGAGGAAAATTGTCCAGGAGGTGGAAGGAGGGCAAGGTTTTATGATACTTGTTTTGGGAGGAGCGTAAAACAGCTTCATCCTGAAGTCAGTCAGGGACAGGTCTTATGTTTCCTGATAGTCACACCCACATACATGCAGCATGTAATGAGTGAAAATTTGCATTCATATACCACACATATCTCCAACTTGTGAAAAAATATCAGCAAAAATTAGTGTTGTGAAAGACATGTTATTGTCTGGGTCAGGCACAAACAATCTTGCTTCTGCGGGTCAGGCACAGACAATCTTGCTTGTAACCCCAATGGCTCCATGTTCTGTAGCAAAGGAAATGATCGGAGCTTATACTGCAATCAAAGGCTGGAAAAGCATCAAGTGGTGAACTATAGGTTGCTTAGACTGGAAAACATGACTTAAATCATAGTAGGGCTAACTACTAAGGGCTAATAAACATATTTACCAAGCATTGTAGAAATTACATATAGCGGGCATATGTCCAAAAATAGTCACTTCTATCTCTAATCATTGGTGGGCATATACACAATGCACATATATGATCAAACTATTTTTTGCATGTTATTTAACCATCATGTATTTGCTTCAAGTAAATGGCATCATAACCAGTCAATAAAGCAAGTTTTTAACTATGATACTAGCAACTATCATAGACTTACCTACAGTTCTTTGTGGACTAGAGCTGCTAGAGAGAATACAATGAGGGCCCCAATTGCCATTTTTGCCATGTCTCTGGAGTACTTAGTTTTTGAATAAGCTCACTCGGATTCAAGAGCACATCAGAGCGCTATGTCATGCATGACGTAATTCACACATGACCTGTAATTGCTTTGAGCTTGTTGGCAGGCTGCCCAAAGCAATGTGGGTGGTGATCCAGTGATGTGGGGGGGTCTTTTTTCAACTCGCATTTTAATTACCATATATGGTATGTAACTTACCCACAAAAGCGTTAAATGGAGCATCTTTGTGCAAAAAATAAAAAAATTTGGCTTTTCAGGTTTTTAGGCTCACCTTAAAGCTGCAGTTCTGACAAATCCAAAGGTACTAAATTCATCTCTGTGCATTGATTTATGCCTTCACAACAGATCACGAAAGAGTTAGGTGGCATGGAGCCCTTTAATTGACAAATCTCTCTGAGAGAAATTAGCTGCGATCAATTTAAATGTGCACTCAATGGCCGTGCAGCTTCAGTCAGGCTGTCACCCACAGGCTGAAGCTGTCATGCAGGAAGGTGCTCATGCAGTCATGCTGTCATCATCAGTGTCATGCAGTTGTTCTCTGCATCGCTGAGTGACTTCAGAGTGATATAATGCTTACCTTTGGTATTCAAGCTATTCTATTTGCCTTTACATAACGCGGTTTATCCACTATCCTGCCTATAAACCTCCTAGTGCTCTCATGGCAAACCTATCTCCTCTTAGAGTTCTGAAGCTACACCAATGAGAGATATGCTGTTCAATTTGTAATGAAAAGATCTAGCAATTGTCGAGCAATTTTTTCTATTTTGTTTTAGTTTGGATTATATATTGCAAAATGAGGGGGATTGGGGGGGGGGGAATTTGAATAATTTGAAATTTTTCAGAAAAATCATCATACGAACAAGAGAACCAAGCAAAAATTGAAAAATTGGCTCAACAATTGCTAGATATTGTCTTTAACAGTATAGGGCTGGAAAAGTCCTATTTTTTCTGTAATATCACGGCTTGAATACATGGCTTGAAAAAATGGAATCACAGATTGAAGAAATGGAATCATGGCTGGCAAATCCATAAAACCACGGCTCGAAAAATTCAGTCGCAGCTCGCAAAGTTGATATATTCCATGCCTGGTCTGGTTGTTCAGTGTCTGCTTAAGAGAAGACACATGGTAGTGACTGTTTTTAGGGTAAAATTAGAGATGTTGGTTAACACGTGCATGGGACTTTGTATATAATAAGTTTGTGGCTCATAAATGGCTTTTCACGGCACACCCATAAAACCACAGCTCAAAAAATCCAGTCATGGCTTGTTAAGTAGATATATTCCATCCCTGTACCAATACCAATCAAATGATATGTCAGGCAATGTGGCACATTGTAATGGGTCGTCTTTATTAGTTAAGCAAGGGAATGTATTCAAGGTTCTTTAAGATCTAAAAGGTTAAATAAAAGATGGCCTCCCAACTCCCCTTATAGCCATCCCTGTCCACCAGGTGTTTTTCTCTTTTGTTCAACTTTATTTAATTCTAATACAAGATTTAATTATTAAGGAACTTAAAATTTAAACAAGGTAGGGAAACCTAAATCAAAAAACCTAGCCAATTAACTGGGTAACTGGAAAACCATTAACTGTATACTTGAAAAACCATATAACTCCTAAACCAGACAACCGGCAACTGTACAACTAGCAACCAGGCAAACGGAAAACTGGCAACTGTACCACCGTACAAACGGACTACCGGGCTACCGGACAACCGGGCAAAAGGGGCATGGGTTGCTTATGAAGTACTTGAAGATGCTTCTGTAAAATATTTACATTATCAACACCTAACACAACTATTATTCAACACAACATCAATACAAACTTCAAAACATATATACACAATCATTAACTCGGAACTGGGGGAGCGTTACTTCCCCAAGTGGGAGCAAGGTAACCACCACTCTCCAGCAGTAAGAGTGACAGCCCATAACAACATCACATACCTAAATTTTATGATGCATTAAATTTTCTAAAATACCCCCTTTTTTGGTAGTTTTCTATGAATTTCACATTTTCTTTCATTTTTTTCAAAAAATTCACAGGAACAAAATAGGGTTAACGCGGTATATTCCGACATCGTTGGTAATTCTGACACCTCTCAATTTTTTCCTTTGTATAAAGCTTTGTCTTAGTTCCACACATTTGTTGATGATTGAAATAGTGACATCATGCTATTGCGCACCATACTATTGCCAAAACACTAGGTCTGGGCCGTCTGGCAGGAGAATGTTAAGATCCAAAGAAACAGTGCACATCACCCAGTGAGAACATCGAAAAAAGTGTCAAAGTTGATAGTTGACCTTACGCTACCAAATAGTGATAAACTGTTTGTGTAGAAAGAATATTATGGTTTGAGACTTTTAAATAAGTCTGTGAATATATTAGGAATCCTTTAGGTATACTTGTATTTGCTGATTTCAAGTGGTAAATAAATTAATAGATGATTAAGTTGAGCGACGGTTTTAGACACATACAAACTAATTCCAACACAGCTTGGAAATAGACACACACAGCTCATTCCAAGCTGTGTCCAAAAATTGAAATTTTCTTAATTAAAAGCTTAATAGCTCTAATTAAAAGCCTAATTAAAAAATTAAAATTTTTAATTAAGCTCGTTCTGAGCTGTGTCGTATTCCAATACAGCTCACACAGGGCATTGGAATTCCAACACAGGCACCGGAATTACAAATCAATAGAGTTTGAAGCAGGGTTGGCAATGATTAAATCAAAATGATTAAATCATGTGATTAAATCACTTGATTTTTTTATAAAAAAATCATGATTTTTTTTATTTTTTCGATTTTTTTTATTTTTTTCATATATTTAAATATATTGAGCGGCAGTCTTTAATTTATATTGAGGTATTGTTATTCATGGCTTAGTATAAATGTACTATGAATGACAAATTGGTACATAAACTTGTTGCCTTTAGTGTGTATTAGGTTCCAATAAATTGAATGTTTTTGGTACAGAGGCATTGTTGGCGGGGGTGGTTTAGGCTACTTTGCAGCACACCCTCTTGTTCCTCTTATATGTTGTCCCCTTTTTCCCTCTTATGTGTGTTACTGTGTTTATATTGAAGTGTCTAACTATTTTATAAATTCAACTAAAATAACTCTCATTCTTTTCAGGTCAGGTTTAGATCAGTAATTGATTACATAAATTTATGCCAAAAACTATTCTAAAGTGTAGTGCTGTATAAATTGCTGTCCCACGCTCCCTAGTCCCTAACCTCTCAAGTGATTTGCTGGAATGCTCTCCTTAGTCCTTGACCTCTTGAGTGATTAGCACCCTATAAACCTCCTGACTGACTTGCATTGGAAGCAGTTATTGGTGTGCATCTTACTCATTGGTCCGTGTGCATTTTTACTTGGCGTCATATTTAGTTCAGCTTCAGCTAATCAGTCTTACACATTTCCCTTTATTCTGTCATTATTCTGTCACTTTCACTGTATGAGATCCCAATAGTTATTAGAACCAGTATTTGCGTTTCATTTTCCTTTTCAACCTCTAGTCATCATATTAGTTTCACTAATTCTTGGTTACCAACAAGTTAGTCAAAGTAGGCGACGAGTTCGTCTCACCCGCGTTGAGACACCGGTAACAGCATCAAGTGTACAATACATTGTACATAGCTAGCAGCTTAGCTAATTCTTATAAGGCTACCTATAAGTAGTCTTTAACTATTTGACTATTTGTTATATATTGATTACAATATACACTTTAAATGTGTTAGCTAGCTTATACAGGGTGGGGCAGAACTGATTGAACAGTTTTGAGGCAAAATAAAAGAAAAATGGAGGTACATAAAGAAGAAAGTTTTTTTTCCTCAAGATTATCATAACATACCATTTAAAATACTTATGTTTCGAAAACAATATCAGGAAGATGGGGTTTGTTAGCTGCATCACACTGTTGGGGTCGTTTTCGGAAGTTTTCTATAGCACGTTCACACATATGGCGAGGTATGGCCATAACCTCTGCTGCAATAATCCGTTCCTTTAGCTGTGGTAGGGTGTGAGGGTGACTTCTGAACTCCTTTCTTTTAGACGTCCTCAAAGAAAGAAATCGCAAATGCTCATATCAGGTGACCTCGCAGGCCACTGGAAATCACCCCTCAGAGTCTGGGAACATGCATTTCAAAACATTGAGTGACATTCGGGCTGTGTGAGCTGTAGCCCCATCCTGCTGGAACCACATGTCTCCCAATGCTTCATTTTCAACAATTAAAAAAATCATGAAAAAATCAAAAAAATCATTGATTTTTGATTTTTTTGATTTTTTTAAAAAAATCAAAAAAATCGCCAACCCTGGTTTGAAGCGCTGCCAGAATTAGTCACACAATATGCCAAATTTAGTCACACACAGCATCGGAATTCAGGGATTTTGTAGGTTTGAATTCTAAAAGCTTTTAAATAAATATGTCAAGAATTTGTGACATTTCATCGTTGCTGGCGCGTAGGGTAAACGCAGTATATTCAGACACATTAAGGGCGTAGCAAGAAATGAACGGCTATAAAAATATCACCGTATGCGCAACTCGAGTTCTGATTGGTTAACGTCACTCTCAAAACACCACACTACGCACCAGCAATGATGAAACGTCACAAAATGTTGGCATATTTATTTAAAAGCCTTTAGAATTCCAACCTACAAAATCCCTGAATTCCGACGCTGTGTGTGATTTAATTTGGCATATTGTGAGACTAATTCCGGCAGCGCTTCAAACTCTATTAATTTGTAATTCTGGCACCCTGTGTTGGAATTCTGATTACCTGTGTGAACATTATCAGAATACGACACAGCTCAGAACAAGCTTAATTAGGAAAATTTTAATATTTGGACACAGCTCGGAACGAGCTGTGTGTGTCTAATTCCAGGCTGTGCCGGAATCAGTTTTTATGTGTCTAAAACCGTTGCTCAACATAATCATCTATTAATTTATTTACCACTTGAAATCAGCAAACTACAAGTATACTTCAAGGATTCCTAATATATTCACAGACTTATTTAAAAGTCTCAAACCATAATATTCTTTATACACAAACATTTTATCACTATTTGGTAGAGCAAGGTCAACTATCAACTTTGACACTTTTTTTGATGTTCTCACTGGGTGATGTGCACTGTCTCTCTTTGGATCTTAACATTTTCCCGCCAGATGGCCCAGACCCAGTGTCTTGGCAATAGTATGGCGTGCAATAGTATGACGTCACTATTTCAACCATCAACGAATGTGTGGAACTAAGACAAAGCTCAATATAAAGGAAAAAGTTGAGAAGTGTCAGAATTACCCACGATGTCGGCATATATCGGCATAATACCACGTTTACCCTAGTGTGGTGTTTTGAGAGTGACGTAAACCAATCAGAACTCGAGTTGCGCATACGGTGATATCTATTTATAGCCATTCATTTCTTGCTACATCCTTAATGTTTCGGAATATACTACTGCGTTTACCCTAGTCCTTATTTTTTATTTTACATTTGTGTAAGTCCCAGATTTGGAGATGATCCTTCCCTGAATATAGAAAATAGATTTTGACAGATATCCTCCCCTTAAGCATGTTAATTGAGATTTAAAAGGAGGTAACTGCATTAACTAACAATTGCATCCTGCAGTCCTATCCTGGATGACAATACACTAGAAATAAAGGTCCTCTTTCCAGCAGGTTTTTTAAATTAACTGGAACATCAAGTGCAGTTAATATGTTAATAAGATCAGAACGAGCAGGGCTGCGGGGGCATAAAATGGAAAATGGTGGTGCCATTGTAATGGGTCGTCTTTATTAGTTAAGTGAGGGAAGGTATTCAAGGTTCTTTAAAATCTAAAGGGTTAAATAAAAGATGGCCTCCCAACTCCCCTTATAGCCATCCCTGTCCACCAGGTGTTTTTCTCTTGTTGGTCCAACTTTATTTAATTCTAATACAAAACTTCACTATAAAGGGACTTAAACTTTAAACCTAAGAGAAAGCTCTAAAACAAAAGCCTAACCAAATAACTGGATAACCGAATACAGTTAACTGGGAAGCTGGGTGGAACCCAACTAAAGGTATCACCTTAACTACAAGCTGGATAACTGGGCAACCAGAACCGTATACCCAAATAACAGTATAACTGCTACACCAGACACTAGGCAACTAGGCAAATGGGCTACTGGACAACTAGCAACCAGGCAACTGTACAACTAGGCAACCGGGTAAACGGGGCATGGGTCGCTTATTTGAAGTACTTGAAGATGCTTCTGTAAAATATTTACATTATCAACACCTAACACACTATTATTAAACGCAACATCAATACAAACTTCAAAACATATATACACAATAAACTATCAAGCAGGATAACAGATAAATATATTTCTCATCTATAATGTTATTCTCAAAAACACAACATTAAAATCTTCATCAATGAATATATGAGCAGTGATTAAAAAAGGTATCTATATCTTGGCAACTACTCACCAACCACAGGCAGTAGTGTGAGTATAGGGTATCAACTGATAGGAGATTTGGAATTTGAATCACCACTGACACATAAAATAATGGTCTGCAAAAAGGGCAAAGAGAATGAGATGGAGAGCACTGATAACACAAATATTGATGTTTACCATGAATTTCAAGATTCTAAAAACAACTCTACATTAACTCGGAACTGGGGGAGCGTTACTTCCCCAAGTGGGATCAAGGTTACCACCACTCTCCAGCAGTAAGAGTGACAGCCCATAACACCGTGGTGACTGGTTATAGGTGCAGTGCAGAGATGACTAAAATGACTTCACTTATATCGGAGTATAATCAGACAATGCCTATCTGTCGTCAATCACGCCCCCATCACAGGAGATTACCTGAGCCTTAGCAGATGCACATTACTAACGAACTATAAGGTACGCAATGCGTGAACAAATGGCGTTTCGAAATATTTGTGTACATGTTTGCGATTTTCAACCTTATGAAAGAATAATGAACATTGAATTCTTCTTGACCATCCTAAGCATTGGTTATCATGAATTTCAAGCACAAGCAGATCTGCTCATAATTAAAAGAGGATTGGCAGTTGCACAAACGTTCGTTTTAATGGTAAATCAACTAAGGTAGATCTCTGTAAGAATTTCTCTGGCATCGAATTACTAATAACTAGTTAAAGTATGAAGTTCGAGCAAATCCGTTCATAATTGAAGGGGTTATGATTGGAGCAGTTGCGCAAGGGAGTTTGAGTCCGCAGGCATGTTCGGAGAATGTCTATTCGGTTAGTAGCCCGGGTGCGCAGCCTAAGGCCAAAGACCTCTCGGACAATCTGCAGCTGGGACTTGCGGCCGGTGCCCATGATTTAAGTGAGCATGAAATATCTGCTAAACTGATGAATGCAGCTCAGTAAAACTTTGTACATACATTACATAGGATATTATTTCGGACCTAAAGGTGATGTTTAGGTCTTGAATTTTTTTTCCTAATTCATTTCCGGTCATAACTGCTAAAATTTGCAGTGAACATGAATAGTTTCTCAACTAAAGTATATATATATTCGAGTGTAAGCTTGAATAAACATTTCTAATTACTTAACGGAGATGTTTCTGTCGGTGATGTTACGGCAATGTTTATGTTTTAGGCTATATGTTCAGAGAAGAAACCAACATTTCTGTGGCTAAGTGTCAAACTTGAAGTGAGCATGATATTTTTTTTCAAACCAATGAACATAGCTCAATGAAACTTTGCACATAGAATAGAATAGACGTGTCGGCACTGAAGAAATAGGCCCATGGCCTGTTGCCGATCCTTGGACTTTGGGTGACTTGATTCCACAAGGGATCTGGCCATCTGAACCCGATCTTTCCAAAACTGACAAATTGATTGAGATAGCTGCTGGACTTATTGCAAGGCTCATAACAATGAACATAGCTCCATAAAACTTTGCACATAGAATAGAATAGATGTGTTGGGACTAAAGAAATAGGCCCATGGCCTGTTACCGATCCTTATACTTTTCGTGACTTGATTAAACAAGGGATCTGGCCATCTGAACCCGATCTTTCCAAAACTGACAAATTGATTGAGATAGCTGTTGGACTAATTGCAAGGCTCGTAAGGTGCTAGGCATTTCAAGACTGAACATATGCTCCTACATAGATTCATCTAGTCTGTTCTTGAAGGCATTCATACTTGGAGCTTCAACGATGCTATCAGAGAAGCTGTTCTAAATGTCGGTGACTTGAAGCGAGACGAAATGTTGTCGCATGGATGGTTTAAAACGTAGTTTTTTAGTATATAGCTGAGGCCCCTGGTGTTGGTTCTTGTCTCAAATTCTAGTAATCCTTTTGGGACCTTGTATGCATTTATTTGGACCTATAAATGATGTCTAGATTGTTTTAATTTTTCTAAATTTATTATTATTAATAATTTAACATTTTATTTTATTGCGAGTCCATGAGCTATTTCTCGAAAGAAACGAATTCAGCACCGGACATGTACTTGTCTATTGGCTCCTAGCTTGGTTGACATACTTGGCTAGAGCAAAAGTGCTTTAAAAGGCGAGACCGTGAGATTTGGGTATACCCTATGAGCAGAACGTGAATTGGATGGTATTCTTCTGCACGTAGAGCCATACTGTTTTACTGTGGATACAAAAATATCATGTCTCGGACAAATTTACGGCCGGAGCCAAGGCCAATCTCTCATGGCCGCAGGACTCCAAACATAGAAAAAGCCTAGCCAATCAACGAAAACCTCGCAGGTTAGGTCCAGTTAGGAACTGCCCAAACAGGTTCCATTAAAAACACAAAAAAAAACTAGAAACCCATTAAACACTAAGAAAACCTTTCCGGCCATGAGACCAGCTGCAGGTCCAGCCATAAATTTGTCCGAGACCTAAGATATCTATCTGATCATTGGCTGGGACATAGATCAAATGTTTTTATGGAGATGACAAGCATGAAACAATTGGTCAGTGGTCTCAAACCAACATGTTATATGTGACATCTATTTGGTTCAATAAGGATTTCAAGGAACTTACGAAAAGAGTAATAGCTTTTACACCAACTCGCGAAAATTGGCTAGGAAAAGCCCTACTGAAACCTTGAACAAAACAATTATGGCCTACATGCTACATCGCATATTTCTACTTACATCCATGGTGATTGGTGAAGTGTGCCATAATCTGGGCAGGGTGGCCCAGTGATTAAAGTTCAGAGTACCAAGATTGACGCACAGAGGCGCGGGTTCGATCCCAGCTCTGTGCGCCAGTTTCTGGTCAGAATGGGCGAGAAGGCTGGGGGGCAGAATTTAAATCAGTGAGTCATGAGTTCGAGACCGCAACAAGCTGTAGCCTGTGGATGTTCTGCAATGTTAAGAATCGGCAACAGGCCTATGGCCTAATAAAAGCTGAAACTGCTATAACAACCAGCAAGATTAACCAGAAAAGAGAGATCAGTCCAGTGGAGCACTGCAGATGACCGAATCGGCAACGCACCTGTTACATTGTAAAATGTGCAAACTTTTGAATCATTCGGAATGAATGGAAGCATTCCATACTAAAGAGCAGAATATAGAGAACTTCAAAGTTTTTTATCACGTGGACGTTCTTCAGTCTTCTATTTTGCATGTCAAACTTTAGCTTGACATGCAAGATTGATAATAACTGTGACCGGGTGGACGGGGCCATTTTTTTTATAATTGATTTGTAGGCTTCGGGTATGCCGGTAGCACACCTCCCAGCCTGAGCACAAATGGGGTTTTGGACACTTCACTTCACTTTTAGATCTCTTTACTTTCTAGCACCTCCACCAGCCAGTGCGGCAGTAAATTGTGAAAAGAAAAGGTACAATTAGGCTTGGTAGAATATTTACAGCCTGGTAACCATGTTGCAGTTAAGCAAATATTGACCAAGATGTCGGATG
Organism: Hyalella azteca; assembly: GCF_000764305.2. Lineage (NCBI taxonomy): Eukaryota > Metazoa > Arthropoda > Malacostraca > Amphipoda > Hyalellidae > Hyalella > Hyalella azteca. Next base: position 541,213 of record NW_025936059.1, on the reverse strand, counting down.
GCAGCAGTGCGTCACCTCATTGGGGCATCCCCACCGCCGAGAGCTGAGGAGAGATCCCAGGGCAGAGAAAGGCCCTCCAGTCTAGTACGGAAATCTCTTTGCTGGTTGATGAATTGTGTGCAGTGCAGGATGAGGTGCCAGATTGTGCCCTCCACATTGCATATTAGGCAGTTACTTGAGTCAGCTAAATTGAATCTGGCCAGATGAGCATTGATGCCAGCATGCCCAAGGCGTAGACGTGACACAGCGCATTCAACTGAGCGTGGCAGCGATCCATAGTCCACATAAGATATCTCAGGTCCCAAACTTCTTCGGAAGGTCCCTTTTCCTGTTTCTTGTACATCATCTGACCATTTGCGAGCCCATTCTTGATTGGTGAGTGACTTCACAGTTAAGAAACTTTGAGTCACAAATTTACCGGTTACTTTAGACGTTTAGAGATCGCAATTCACACACGTGCTACCACGGCAAACGCAACTGACTTTCTCCCCACTCGCGAGTTGTTTAGTCAATTATCGGCAAAGTTTCCCTGCCCATTTAATTTGGCTTGTCAATTTCAACAGGGCTGTTGGTATCATGGTTGAACTAGGTAGTATAGTTCAACCTTGGTAGATATCTAATAGTTCAACCATGGTAGATATCTTCTACAAAACTTCAAACGTTCGTATATATAAGGTATATAAGGGCGCATTTTCATAATGCTTAGGTTGTAATGATATTTTCAATTTCATGAGCGAGCAATTATTTCTAATATTTTACCGTGAGTAGGCTGAAATAAAATTTTACTCGAAACTCGTGCCAAAAGTGTCGTATTAGTCACTCACGCGAAGCATCTCACCAACTGCTTCTGGAGCAAGATTTCTGTTTGAACGTAACTTCGTTTATTTGTAAACAGTGGAACTTTGGTCACGAGACAGTTGAGAGTACAGTGCACGTCTCCACAGCATCTTCAACTTTGACAATTGAGTGTTTCCCCGCCCTTCTCCTATAAAAAAGGTAAAAAAAATTTGCGTTACGTTTTGTGAAATGAAAAAATATTTTCATGAATCTTTGATATGAAAGTTATAATTACTTGACGTCTGACGAAGTTAAGTCTTTGAACTCAGACTAGGCTATATAGACTAAGAGTAAGGAGACCACTTCCATTGCAATAATCAGCATTCAGCAGCAATATATTTGATTGTCTGGATACAGACTGGAGAAAATGCTGTAACGTCTTAACCCTATAGACTAAACTGAGTCAGTATTTTATTTAGAGCTCAACTTGCTTGTGAGTGCAAAATACCTCAAAAAATTGAAATTCATTAATCAATTGGATTAATTAATTAAAAAAATTGAAAGTTGACTTACATGCCTACCTGAGTACCTGGTATAAATAGTGATAAACTGTTTGTGTAGAAAGATTATTATGGTTTGAGACTTTTAAATAAGTCTGTGAACATATTAGGAATCCTTTAGGTATACTTGTATTTTCTAATTTTAATTGGTAAATAAATTAATAGATGATTGATTTAACATTTAAGAGACGGTTTTAGACACATAAAAACTAATTTCGACATAGTGTCAGAATTATGACACACAGCCATGACACAGGGTGTCGTATTCTGACACAGCTCACAGCCTCACACAGGGTGTTGGAATTATGAATTGCAATTTTGAAGTGCTGTCGGAATTAGTCTCACAATATGCCGCATTTAGTCACATGACACACACAGTGTCGGTCTGTTGGAATTCAGCAATTTTGTAGATTTGAATTCTAAAGGCTTTTAAATAAATATGGCAACAGTTTGTGAAAATTTTTTCATCTATTAGTATTAGACTCTCCAGGATCAGTCTAGTGACCAGTGACCAGTGTGAATTCTAGATGAGTATTAAATTAACCAGCACACATAGCTTATTGGAAAGCAGGACGTGAAAGTTAGGAAAGGCCAGGAACTTTCCATTTTCAGTCCATTATATACATATCCACTGATAATATCATTAAATTAATTAAGGAATTAAAAATGTAAGGAATAAGGAAAAAATTTAAATTTAAAATTAAATTTTAAAATTAAAAATTCCTTAAATTGCTTATAAAAAGATTGTTTCATGGGTGATTTTTCTAAAATTATTGTTGAAAATAGTCTATTTAAATTTTTTACTGAAGAAAGTGGGAAGGGGTCATAGGAATGGGTGAAATTGGCTGAATTCATAATCATTTTTGTCCAATTCACTGGTTGCTTCTTACCAATTTTCCAGTTTGGTGGACAGGCTTCATGCTTTGAACTTTGTCTGAACATGACACTGATGAGTCATTTTATTAAGGGAACTATGCAATCCAGTTTACAGTTAGAGATTTTTTTTATCAAATATGCTCATTGTAACTTCATATCTATAGATAAATCTCTCCCAATTCCTCCATATTAAGCAATAAGAGATGAGCACTATTGGCTGCTAAGTCCAACAGGAAAATTGTGTAGAAATGCAAACGCTACCTACTCAGTGGAATAAAAATGGCTGTGCCTGTAAATATTATTACCTAATCCTGTGCCTTTGTCTAACTTTTTTCTGCAAAAATTAAGAAAACCTTGATATTTTCCTCCTAAATAATTTTTCAAAATATAACCATTGAAATAATCATTAGTACCAGGACTACCAGCAATTGAGGGAAATTTTGCTTGATATTACAGTCTTTTGGCACAGTTACATTATTCATTCTTACATTTTGTTTATCAACAACTGCCTATTTTGTTTATCAACAAAATATTTACATTTTGTTTATCAACAACTGCCTAATAGTAATGAGTGTTGCTGCTCTCTTGGAAATTGAGTGTACAAAATATCTACTTTTGAGCCATGAGTAGAGGTTTCATGCAATTTTTGGAGCCAGATTATTTCTAATCTAATTTTCTTTTTATTTTTGCAGGATTGATTTATACTATTACAGATTTACCTAAAATATATAAAGAAAAGCAGACTCAAGCAAGATGTGTAGTTTTCCTACCAAAGAATTGCCTTAAAAATATAGAATTAATTTTGTAACCTCATTAATTAGTTACAAAAATGTCTTGTTTGGAAGTCAGTACCGGTACTTGTTAGATGTCCCATTTGTCTTAAATCTGGCTAGTTCTTGCTTGTGTTGAAGTTGATGAATGTAACTGTGGTTATTTAATTTTTAACAACCTAATTATTTAAACATCTCTACATGTTTTTGGTATTTGAATAGATTTTTGCCCTTGTACAAAGTCACAGGGGAGTCTAATCTCTCCAGTTACAATGTTAAACTACAATTCTCATCCAAACCAGACTTTAACTACTATAAATTGAACTGCACTTAAGTTATCTAAGAAATTGAAAACTGATCTAGTCAATTTAGCTGTTCATATGAACTTCTGTTCCAGCTATTATCATGGCAACCCCTGAGAGAGTGATGCCTTCCAAGCCCTGCCTGGTTCCGACTACAGAAAACACCGAACCTGCCAAACCACGCGTCTTGCTGAAGCTCTTCATCCATACTGTAGCCATGTGCACACTTCCATTTTTGGCATATTTCAAAACCAGGAACTTTATCCAGCATGATCTGGAGATGACCCATAAAGAGGGGTACATTTATGGAGCAGTTGCTGCTGTGATAGCGGTTAATCTAGTCATAGCAAGTTATGTATACCAAGCATTTGCTGAAGATAACATGCCTTTGTGTTCTGGTTCAAAAACTACAGCATCTTTCAAAGAGAAATGAATCAATTCTATATTGTTCTTCCTCTCTTATATTCTAGTGGTGAAAAAAAGGCTGTATATATACGAGCATGGCTTTTATTTCAGTAACAAAATAGTCGGTTGCTTGCAGACTCTTCATAGTCTACTCTTTGAAGACTATAATCTTTCATAATGCGTGATTTTTATTATTATGTACGTGTACAGAAGTAGGTATCATCCTTTAGAAAATTTTGAATGTCGTATAAGATAAAGTTGATATTTCATCAAACATCTGGGTAACTATTTGTTTGAAGAATTTCTATTCATAGTCTGTTTGCTAAGTAACGCACTACATTCCGTCATGATCTAAGGCTTTTCTGTGTATTTATTTATATAGAATGTAATTATGTAATTCCTATAATGGTTAATATACTGCAATCACGCTCAATTTCATTAATAATTAATCCTTGCTTGACATGTCGTTGTGGGTTTTTTGACAAAGTGAACAAATGTAACAGTTGCATTTACTCAATTCAGTGTATATAAATATTACAATAACAACTATATACACCTATAAATACTTCAGTGCTAAAGATAAGAATTTTATTCATTACTGTGGAAAGTAAGCGCGCAGACAGAATAAATTTGAAGATCTGAATGCACATCAGTAACAAATGTAGAGATGCCTCAAATTATGTACATAAATGGCAGTTTCACGTTACCTTAAAGTAAAATAAGATTTGTACACTTATATTCTGACCTCCTAAATGATATTGAAATAGCTTGCAACATCTTCCCACACGTACGTAATTACATTTCTGTGAACAGTCTTCTTTCTCAATAGCCCTCTGAAATCGTTGCTTCATCAATGTCAAGTATGACAGAACTCTAATCATACTTAACACAATCAACTGTTACATACACCTCGCTGCTATTATGTAGAGTAGAGCCCCATATCCACCCATCCAAACAATAATACTCGGGTATGATATGTAGTAGTCATGGTTGTTGTAGCAAAAAATCATATTATGCAAACGTAGGCGCTTACAAATGATGATTATGATCTAAAAAGGGATGTAATTTGTGAACATGCTGCTGCAAGATATAATATATTATGATATAATATGATAGCTGCAGCATCGCATTATTCTAGTCTAGTGTAATTGTTATCACAATGCATGAAACATCTTGAGACGACCTGTAATCCGACTAAAAATCGTAAGGATGACTATGAAAACTAAGAGCTGCCGAACACGCTCTATGCACGTTATTCGATAACCGAATTGATTTGCTTAAAATGATTTTGACTACCACTCATAACTTGAGATTCTAGAGTTAATCAAAATTTTCATAATACAGTTCGTGGTGACGTCAATACGCACATCTGGAAGCATTGAAGACTCTGCAGTAATATTTTGTTCACGACAAGTTTAGCTGACTTTTAACAAGGAAATCTTGAATACAACTTTGAAGTAGGCTATAGAAAAAAAAATCAAACCTCAAATTCAACATTACTTAAAATGTGGAGAGGTAAAGATTCAGCTTTCTCATAGCTTCCGAGAAAGCTATGACGAGAGTTATCAACAGCATCATTTAGCTATGCAAGTAATAATATCTAGTGAACACGGTTCACGTTAACAAATGTGTTTACTTTGAATAGTACTTATTCCAAATAATGGTAAAGTCAACTCTAGGGTCTTTATACGTCTCCGTGATGCGGGCCATACACGAAACATTGAAGCATCTGGCAATAACTAGGAGCTTAAGTAACAAGGATGTAGGATACCACAAAAGTCTTGTGTGCCGTACTATGTTAAAGACTATCATTATTAAACCACATTTCAGTGAAGGGAACATATGTCAGTCGTAGAGGCGTTATTGGAACGTACCGACGGTTGTTGTATAGCTTCACAATTTCATCAGGAAATTCTCATGTTCAGTATTCAACATGATAAATAATTGAGTACCTAATTCACTATCATATTAACATCCAGAAAACATTTCAATTATGAATAAAATTCCTCCTGCAAAAATAGAAGCATACACACACTGAGTCTTTGTACTTGAAGAGCAACTACACAATGAGACGCATGTCTTCAGAGCGTACGGGACCCTGCGGTTGGTGTAGCTTGCTTTTTCTGACAACCGTACGAGGCTCCATAATTTACCAAACTTCTCTTTCTTTGAAATGCATCGGAGAAGGAGCAAAGTTTGATCTCGTTAATTAATCACTTGCACGAAAAACTTTCATTGGTGAGAACAACAAAAGCCATAAAAAAATTTCTTGTAGCAACAGTGAGCACTTGTCAAATCATCAATTTAAATTTTCCTCTACGAAGCTAACGCATAAATCAGCCATCAAGTGTAAGTTTACACTCCACGCAAATGACAAATTGCAAATTTACGTCAACGCGTGAACCAAATTCGATAGTGTTTCCATTGTTTCATAATATGTCTAAGGTTCACGCGAACCATGCATAGAATTTAGATTTTATAATTAGTATAAGCAAGCTTTTTACAGTAAAACTCAATAAGTTAGAAGAACTGCTCGCTAGTCGCAGCAATTCTTGCATCGGCGTCAGCTTTGTGTTGGTATCGGGAGCTCGTAATATGTAATCGCAAACCGTGAATACCGTGCAGATACCAGTATTCTGGCGTAGAACGTTGCACCACAATCAAGTTCATGCCAAATAAAGAATTTTTTGCAATGTTTTCCTAAGGACTTCAAATTTTTTTATGATCTTCAATACTTTGTGGCTTTGCGTCGCAAGACTCTTAAAGATATCCTGAATAGATGTTGCGATCAGACGAGGGTAGAAAGCTCGTGGGTTGGGTGCATGGTTGCCGAGAGGTCCACGGTGGTGGGGGGTAGTGGGGAGGAGGTGCTGTGTAGGGGGTGAGACGGAGGTCTCATTTGTACTCCCCCGTTGCTACGATGACCTCCATAGGGGGAGGAGGCTACCAGCGACTGCTGTAGCTGCTCACGCGCCGTAGACTTTCTTTTGTGCTGTAAAATATAATGAAGAAGTTATCGAAAATTATACAATTACTTTGTGTTTTTATGTTATTCAAAAACGGTGAAGAAAATGGCCTGCACGCATCATGCATTTGAATGCAGCTTATTTCCAAGTGCATTACTGAATAAAAAAGTAATTTTTCTAGCAACCCGCATGTATACAAGAAAAGCGTCTCTATTTTGGGTATTTTATTGCTTGTTCAGGCTTATTTTCTGGTGTAAATCCAGAACAAGCAAATGCAAAATGCGCCAAGTTTTACCAAATTCTCAAGAGGTATTTTCATAAATATTCTTTATTATCGTTAGGTGGTATCATCGGTGGACAATTTATCGGTTTCTACAAAACCAGAAACCCACCCTCTGCCACACCGCCACATTGTGGATCATAGACACGCCACACAGCAAGATGCCGGCGCCGATGAAGGCAGACATGATCGTGGCAGGAATGGAGCGCAGCACCAGCAACGTGTGCACCAACACGCCTGCAACAAACAACGTATCAAAACGAACATTTTTCAACACGTGCACAACATTTTTATTTGCTTGCACGAGGATATTTTACAATGCAGGCTCAAGACGCATTTTATTCTGTATTTCCCCTCATGTACCTGATCAGTCATAGCAGTGTGATCCTTCAGATCGAAATTTCTGATAATCCGTGTCAAGAGCCGAACCAAATTGACACCCAATTATGGCACAAGTTACAGCCGACGCCTAATGAGGCTCGGTTCAATCTACTTAGGAAGGATCTCTTATCGGTACTTCTTATTCCTTATTCCAGAGGATGAATTAAATATTAACTAATTAACTATTTCAATACCATTCGTTTCGAGTACCCAGACTAAGATATGTTAATGTTAGCCAATGGTCAGACAGCAGCAATGGAACTGATGTAGTTGCACTACACAACACAGCATGAGACTCAATGCCCTGCAGTACACTGCATCACGGTACGCTGCGAGTAAAGTCAATTTTACCTCTTGTGAAATTTTTGGTTTTGTCTAATTGTAATCTCATATTCATTTATGAATTAATTTGCATCGTCAAGTTTATAAGGTAACCGGCACTCTCTCTCATGAGGTAATGAGCTCAGTCATACTCTCGTATCTTTTCCTTTTGCCTGATGAAGCATTCAGTACGATCTCCCTTAAGTCTCATGAGGTACTTAACACCCTCTGCCTCAGAAAGGATTCAGCACCCTCTCCCTTATTGGGCAACCAGCACCTTTATCTCCACGGGGTAATAATTACTCATCCTTGTGACATGCAATCTTAAAGAGGAAACTTACCTGAGAGAAGGACCCATCCCTGTGAGGGTCCATACCTGTGAGGACCTATACCTGAGAAAAGGGCCCATACCTGTGGGGACATAGACCTGTGAGGAGGGCCCATACCTGTGAGGAGGGCCCATACCTGTGAGGAGGGCCCATACCTGTGAGGACCTAGACCTGAGAAAAGGGCCCATACTTATGGGGAAATAGACCTGTGAGGAGGGCCCATACCTGTGAGGAGGAGAGGGACGGAGAGGAAGAAGCCCGTGACGGCGCACACGCGCGACACCGACGACTGGCGCAGGTAGTGCGCGGCTCTGCAGGGCAGGAGAAGCAGTCAGTCACGTGATCACAATATTAACAACACATTTAATTACCACAATATCACACTCAACATATCCATCACTACCACATCACACAAGATATCTCTCACCACTACATTGCACTCAACATATACCTCGACACATCAAATATTATATTCTCGTTATTCCTCTATACGTCATACAATATATTCCCCACCCCTAGATTGCACTCAATATATATTTCATCACCATACACCCCACCACGCCAAACCCATCACAACCCCCACACACCACACACCAAACCCACTACACCACATTCCACCACACTACTACACACCCCAAATCACCCCACTACACCACACGTCCCACCATACCACACCCCACCACACACTACATCACACACCCCACCACAGCCCCACCTGTCCTCGCCGCCAGCTGTCTGCTGGAGCTTGAGCGCGAACATGAACTGCGCGGCGCAGACCAGCAGACAGAAGAGGTCCAGCGACAGCGTGACTGCCGCCAGGGGAATGCTCACGTCACGAGCCACCTTGTAGGGCAGCACGGCACTAGAATTACTACCACTAGCGTCACTAGTGAGGCCATCACTAGGTATGAGTTCCAAGAGGAACGTGAGCGCCAGCGACGCCATGATCAGCGACGTCAGACATAGGAACCCTAGGGTTTGGAGAAGCCCTCTGGATGAGGAGGATATCCTTCTGCCAGGGAGCAGGATACGCGGCAAAAGTCCTGCAGCAGAACTCGGGGAAGCGTTCTTAAGAACCCCATTCCTCATGGGAGGAGGGTAGATACCGCCGTTGATGCTGGTAGTTGTGTTGTTGATACTGCTGGTGTTGCTAGTGTTGGTGAGGTGGTGATGATGGTGGTGGAGGTGATGGGCTTTGGAGAGGGGCGTGAGGCGGGAGATGTGCGACAGGTCCGTGAGGTGAGAGTTGTCGCGGGACTGGTCGAGACCTGTGGTGCGGGTGCCTGTACCTGGGGGCAAGTGTGAGTTCAGTTATGATGCTGCCTTTATCAACATCAACAATTATTGAAACCAAATAATAACATCATCAATTATGGGAACCAAATAATAACATCATCAATTATTGAAACCAAATAATAACATCATCAATTATTGGAACCGAATAATAACATCATCAATTATTGAAACCAAATAATAAGATCATCTATTATTGGAACCGAATAATAAGATCAACATCGAAAATATCATGTAACATTGATAAATAGTACAAATTGAGAGCATTAATTAACAACACCTAATAGGTATATCGATAAAAAATGCGTTAGAAGACGATGAATTAATAACATTAATTAGTATAACCAGTTAAAATCACAGCTCGGGGTACGTAAAATCTGAACCAAGAAGCCTTAGCTGATAATCTTCACGCTAACATATAAGAAAACCTACAAATTGACATTTTATTGCGGGTAACAACAGCCATTCAAAGGCGAACTAAATATGCTCATTTATGAGTAGTATGTCAACCAGTGTTGTTAATATTAATTATTGATAGTAATATTTAGTATTATTAAATATTTGTTAATAATATTTAGTATTATTTATTATTTGTTAGTGGTATTTATTAGTATTATTAATTATTTGTTTATAATATTTAGTATTATTAATTATTTGTTTATAATACTTAGTATTATTAATTATTTTTTATTAATATTTAGTATTAATTATTTGTTGATAATAATTTTTATCGTTGATCATTTGTTAGTAATATTTCTTAGTACGGTATTAATTAGTAACGAAGTCTGACCCGTGTGTGTCGGGCTAACGGAGCCGCTGTTGCCCCCCAGGGAGGGCTTGAAGGACAGCGCTGACGTGTTAAGAACGTGTCCCGGCGGGGGACGACCTCCCCCCCTTAGTGCCCTAACCCCCCTCCCCCCTCCCTGACTGGAGGACGAGTGGTTCGAGGACGAGGACTGCAGAGTGGAGTGGGGGGTGTGGTGGGGGAGAGCAGCGTTGAGAGGGGGAGTGGTGGGGGAACGGACCATCCCCCCCGCCCGAGTGCCGTTGGGGAGATGCTTGAGTAGCGGCAGGGCATCCCGAGGCTGGGGTGGCAGGTATGGGGGGGAGGGGGTGGTGGACGACATATGGGGGGTTGGGGAGGTCAGGGGAACATGGCGGCGTCGGCCGCTGCGTCGCTTGGCCACGCGCAGCGCAGGCGGCGGTATGGTGGCCGCCTATAAACCGCCTGCCGGACACAACTGCATGTTAACATGATATTGTTGCATGGTGACATGATAGCATTGCATGATGATAGATGACATGATATTGTTGCATGGTGACATGATAGCATTGCATGATGATAGATGACATGATATTATTGCATGTTGACATGATAGCATTGCATGATGATAGATGACATGATATTATTGCATGTTGACATGATAGCATTGCATGATGATAGATGACATGATATTATTGCATGTTGACATGATAGCATTGCATGTTGACATGATAGCACTGCTGGGTGACATGATAGCATTGCAGGGTGACATGATAGCACTGCATGTTGACCAAAGAGATTTGCATGTTTTCAGTAAAATTGCATATTTTTATTATTTAATTACTGAAATTATTTCATGTTACTAAGACAGTGAAAAATATTCCTATAGCAGTAATAACAAGACATTACATCAAATCCATCGAAACAATTTTTTCGATAAACAAGATCTTCACAGAATGAAATGCGTGCCTGAATATTCAATATATAAAATGTAAATATCAATGAATAAATATGTATGTATCAATAATAAACATCATTTAAAGACGTATGCATAAATGAATAAATACTCAAGTGTCAATGCATAAATTAACGCGTATCAATGAATGAAAACTTATGCATGAATGAATGAAGATGAATGTATTAATGAATAAAGACATGATACTCGTACACGAAAACATAACACATATATCAAAGAACGAATTTTTACGCAACACATTAACCAAGTTCATGTTTAGGTAGACAACACGCATCACGTAAATTAGTAATCCAATTGTGCACGGAACGAATCAATTACTGGGAGCCAACGCCATCAATGACTTGGGTTCGGAGAGAGGACTGATGGTAGTGGGGAGAGGGATGAGGAAAATTGAGATGCGAAAGAGTGAAAAAAATATAACTCAGTACTCACTGCAGTGAGTGACAGAGAGCGCATTTTCTCGTCGACGAAAACTTGAGATCACGGACGGACGGACAGACAGACAGACGGACATGGCGAGCACAATAGTGCATTTTTTCCATAAATGAGAAAATGCGCTAAAAAAGGAATACGTGTACCGAATGAGCGATGACGTTCATGTAACAGATTACGTGGGCAGTGAAACAGACGCTGTATATAGACGAGTAGATATTTTAACAGACAGGTGAAGTGGCGCGTATCTCGGCGTTAGAAGCAGGACTGTGTAATCCTCGTTAGACTGCATAATTTTGCAACGTTAGATCGTACCTAGCCTAGTGTAGATGCATTTGTACCTATGCCACCAGAGCGTGAAACCGCGGCCATAGAGGATTATTTCCGGGGGCTTGACGGTTAATCCGAAGTTCCGTAACGCTGCTTTCTTCCAATAGACAAATTATTACTTACTCCAACAACAGAACGATTATTCAGACATGATTTTTGAATACGATTTTACACTATCCGACAAATCTACTGGTAATTAATATCAAAATATCGTTTACTACTCGGATTCCACAACTTTTTCGTAGATCGAATCTATTTCGTACGTATAATTGCGGGTGACAATCTGGCAGTGAATAGTTGGATGCAGGTTTCTTTGTCATGGTTACAAAAGCCGTGGTACGTAAATGGTCCATGATAATTGAGGAAAGTGTCAGCACAGAGGAGCGGGAGAGTGGCGACTTGTGTACAGCCGAGATAAAAGTGATAACCACACGAGACCTGCCACTGCTGACTGACACTACACCGCCGCTAAGCGCGCGTCAAGATACCGCTGCTGGATTCATCGTCTTTTTCCTGAAAAGAAATATTTTTGTACGGCAGACATTTAAAGTTGTGCAGCCTAAATATAGCTTTAGATCTTTCTGCCGTGAGTGCAACATATCGTGCTATCTAGACAGAGCTTCAGTACTCCCCAGCGAACAAATAACATAGTGTTGCCTATTTTTAGCTCCAGTTCTATTCGGTTTCACTGTAATACCGTGCCTCCACATTTTGGTAACAAGAATGTTGTTCACGATTCGTTTTGCTCTCTTTTTTCCCAATTCCTTTGCCATCGTGAGGCACTTTTCGACGCGAGGACGACGGGCTCGGTAAGGGGATTAAGCGCGGCACACAAACCCATTTACGCCACACCGCCACATTTGCGGCCTCGTAGAACAACACAGCCGAACCTGGGCAAACAACGTAGCCCTTGCGTCTCTTGCTGGGCTACGAACCCTGCTACGTATGCTTAGTAACGACCAGCGGTACGCGTGCTTAGTAACGACCCGCGGTACGCGTGCTTAGTAACGACCCGCGCTACGCATGCTTAGTAAAGACCCGCGGTACGCATGCTTAGTAACGACCCGGGGTACGCATGCTTAGTAACGACCCGCGGTACGCATGCTTAGTAACGACCCGCGGTACGCATGCTTAGTAACGACCTGCGGTACGCATGCTTAGTAACGACCTGCGGTACGCATGCTTAGTAACGACCTGCGGTACGCATGCTTAGTAACGACCCGCGGTACGCATGCTTAGTAACGACCCGCGGTACGCATGCTTAGTAACCTTCATAAATCTTGCAACAATACCAGAAACCATTACGGCAAAATGCAAATAAGCCCATTCAATAAAACATTCCCGTCACAAATCTAGAACGTAACCTGCATAAAGAAAAATTGAGAGACTTCGTTCGAACAGAGACACATTTCTTGTCCTAGTTTGGTCATGACGCAGTTTTACGCGGAAAAATGATCTATCAGTGCTACACGCAATAAGTGTTCACTCGTTGGACACTATGACTCGTACCTACGTGACACTATGACCTTAGTGCGTCTAAGCCGCCAACGCTAAATAAAACCGTCAGTGCGGCACTTGATGAAGAGCAGGTGAGAGTAGAAGCGACTTCTATCATGAGGATCGACAGGTATGTCCGAGCAGCAAAATGGCTCCAACAGGAAAGTCGTTAATGACTCGGGTTTAGCTAAAAATTGCTTAATTCCTCCCTACATAGAATAATTCATTTCCGGAGTTTGTGTTGAGCTTGGAATATATTTTTGAGAAGGTTTTCATGTTTTGTTAAGTTTATGTTACTCTCAATTAAGTCATGTTTGAAATTCTTATCATGGCACCTTTGTCTCATGCCTATATTCTACAAGGGCCATGATAGGTTTTAAAAAACTCAACATTTATTCTTACAAAAGGATGCAAACATCATAATCTTTATTTCACTATTAAAAAATATCCAAGAAAATGAATAAAAACTCATTATAAAAACATTTTAAAATTTCACAATATTGCGAGCCGATGCTGGGCTGTCAAGCTCGACGTCTTGGCATCCGGCAGGCTCAGCTTGATGAATAAAGGCCGGTCTATTGAGCGCCTCAGGCGACTTAGGCCTACAAACTTTCAATGGCATGAGGAGGCGAGCGGCAGCGCGTAGATCTACACGACGGATCGCAACTTTACCTGGGAAGCTTAAAATCGTATACAGGTTGTGCTGGAATTCGTGCGAGCGGTTAAAGTTTGTGAAGGTTCATCAAACATTGTTCTCGTAGTGGTGATGTACCGTGGTTCCTTTGTTCTGTAAATCTAAGACGACTCGATTTTCGTTTCTAAGCATAATACAAAGATGAATTTCAACGTTAATTGACGGTTATGTAGGCCTCATGTTACGCTTCTGGATCGTTTCTCTTGCCTCAAACTCAAACATTCGTGGTCAATTGGACACTTTAATGGCATTGGTAGTCAACTGGCCACGCAAGATCTAGTGGCTGGACACCAACAGATGCAGATGCCTGTGGATTCATTACAGGTTTTTCAGAAGTTGATTGCTGTGGAATGAGATGACGCACTCGCGAGAACACAGGTTCCGATTGCTCCGCAGGTACCCGAATCACGAAGAAACCAATTTATCTTGATTTAAGCCAAGGCTTCTTTCGCAAAAAAATGTCGAGATGCCGATTGCAGAGAGCTTGGGTAAAAGTTTCTTCGTTACAATTATCTAACTCAAACAGTTCGGAGATTCGTGAGTAGAAATTTACCTCAAGTCGCTTCATTGAAAGAAATTTCGAAACCACCTCAATGCTGCGCCGTTGCTACACGTTTGTTCTACAGCGCTGAGCCGTTGCTACACTCTGCACTGTTTTAGCTGCTGCCGCCGCATCTGTATAGCTTGCACTGGAATGGTTTCCACGCTTGTGACAGGTCAGCGAGTGCTCCGAACTACTTTTACGTCACCAATAGCTGATAAATACCAGATGATTCTCATTTTCTGGCGCTGACAGCAAAATTTTTAGTTTGTAAATTGTTTGAACTCAAACAGTTCTTACATACGGAATTAGATATAAATATTAGGGAAGCGCGGCTTACAGTTGGGCCTCAATCAGCCGACGAAGACTTTTGAAGAAACAGGCAGCAAACAAGTATGTACCCACGAAAAGAGGCGGCTTGTGGCACATGAGGTTTTGTTTGCGTATGCCAGCCATTGTTCGTGGTTGAACTCGGAGCCTCCCTGTTTTACTGCGTCGACTCCAGCAACAATGAAGAACTCGGAACTTTCTTGCTAGTTCCTATGCTCTTGGGTTGGAACTATCTTGTTTGTGCTTGCGAAATTAGTTCTTTCTATATTTTTCTTGATTATATTCTATTATACAACAGTTCATCAAAATGCTTGGGTAATTAAGAGTGGCCGTAAGATTATAGTTCATTGTTCATCAACGATAATTTTTTTCATTTTCAATATTTGAACTCCGATGAACCAAACTATGTTCGGAGTCGCCAATGGTGATACGTTTGTGCATCGAGATTACCGACGTCATTCATACCAGGCTGCAACAACTGATCTGTAAGGTTTCCTTTGTAATGAATGCACATCATTCAAACGAGGAAAGGCTTGACAAGATCTTTCGTTTACGACGTTGTAGGAATAGCATCATCGCCTCATAATGAACGATACATTTTGATCCGCGTCAGCCCAGGCAGTTGAACCTTTGCTGCCATGAGCTTGCACTCTTCTTCCTAATGATATTCCTACCAAGACAGCGTGATTGTTGTGCTGCAGCTCACATTCTTCTTGATCTTATCGATATTCCTGCCTGAACATCGTAATTTTTGCATTGCAGCTTACATTCTTCTTCTTATCATTTCTAATTGATATTTCTACGTGAATAATGCAATTATTGTGTCTATAAACGATTAAGGATGTAGCACACAAATCATGTGCAATTAGAAGGTTGCGAAGCAGTCCAATTTGTAAGCTTAGGAGACCTTGATACCAGTTTCCTTTTGTGCTGATAAACATGCTGTTTAATTCCTTGGAATGGCTATTGGGAGTGGAGTCCGCACTGTTAAAAGTGTTGGCTTATCGTGCACACCGCCGCTTTAACTGTTAGGGCCGCGCGTCAGGGAGCTCTTCTAAACAATAGAGCTTGTGATATCTTTTACTTAAAACGGAAAGAGTAATTTCCTAACTTGAATCAATTTTAGCATGGAAATAAGAAATATTTTAAACATATCAAAGAATAAAATGAAACATACTTACTTATAATGACCTCTACTTTTTGGTAAATTAAAGTGCACACTCGTAACGTGCTTCTTATCGTGTTTGGTGTAATGGTGTGGATTTACAGAATACTTTTTTCTTACATTCTAATTCGAGCTCCACTTGCTGAACGCTATTACAAATTCTAACTAGGCTCGATTTTAAAAATTCAGGAATTTTTCTTTCGCAAATGGCCGTTGAAATAATCATTCGTCTTCATACTTAGAAACCAGCGTCTGCATGGTGATCACCAAGCAATTGGCAGAAGCATCGACATCCGTCATGTCTGCGTGCAACATGTTACCTCGAGTTCCAGCGTGCGCACTATCTGCATCTATACTGAACTTTCCTTGTAGCACCGAATGACCAACAAACCGCTATCAATCGTTAGTCAACTGTGCTTCATTAACCTTCTGCTGTCTATCGCCAAGGTGTTTCGGTTTACAAACAAAAATTATTAAATTAATATAAAAACAATCGCATTAATGCGGGAATACTTTCATTTAGGGAGAGCGGTAACGATCATCTCTCCTAGATGTGAAGCCGTGACAATATTCTCAACGGACGTCGTAAGGCGCTTATGGCTGCGTCACTTCTGAAGAAAAGCGTTACAAAAGCGTTCACAGGAGCTATGCTGTGGGGGGCATTAAGGAGTCTTAGGACTTTAAAGGCCGATACTTCGTTTGAAACGAAATTTCTCCTATAGCACAGAAATGCTTCATCGCGTCACGCTTGTTGATGTCACGTACCGCTCTTGTCCCCCAACAAAACTCTTTGGTCTATTTACTGGAAATTTATCATTAACGCATTAGCTTCGGATACCTAACCATCAGAGCCGTCCTATCTGGCCATTGACCACCAGGAATTTCGCAGTTAACAGATAACCATCAACGCAATATGTGAAGAAGTTTGCGTCAATCGTGTGCAACGCAATTGAAGCTGGAGGTTCCCGGAAATTACGGTTACGAAAGTCTGAAATTTTTGGTTTCAACAGTACGGGTACGCAACCGAGCTTGATGCCTCGCAGTTTATTTGCCAGGCTTCATTGGCAAGTGCTAAATGAACCTAACTCCTAATCAGCTAATCCCGTTTGAAATTAAAAATAAGACAAATACTCGTACACGAGGTGCGCATTTAATTAATATGTGTACAGTTTTGGGCACAGGCATCAAGAATCACAATCCAAGTTGTATAAATGACAACGAATATGTACTTGTTTCTTGATGTCAAAACTCAATTCGTTCGTTGAGACAGATTTTCCTTGAAACCATCAAGTGGTTTCAAAGTAATTTGATGTTAAATATTGTAAACGTTGGTTACATTATTTGATGCTTGTATTGTATGTATTATGCACATAGAATGAGATCCGTGTAAAAGAAGCCATAAACTTGCGGGGACTGCACTCGTGGGCTTCTCAATACAGCGTCAGTATAGAGAGCCATACAGAGCATTCGCTTACTGTCACTTGGAGCGCTTCGCTGTCATTCAAAGTTAATAATAAAGCAATCTTGCTCACGGGAGTTCTACAAGAGATTGAATAATTTATACAATTAACAAACTACCTGTTCAGTATTGTTGTAGCTGCCTTTCTATGTAGGTATTTCTGTGTAGATAAAATATTTATATACCTGCGTCATGTTTCGCAATGCCGTTTGCTACCGTATCAGTATTTTGGATATCGCGTGAATGAATGGCTTACACCTGCCTCTAAACTGAGAAAAATACTAGTTTTCTTTACGTGAGAAGAACATGAGAGCTGGAATGCTAATCTGCCGCATAAATTACAAGGTGTGTTGGGACAAGTAAGAACAACATTCGTCTCTTTGTTGCCACACACGGGCGCGTGGGTTGCCAGCCAGCAAGAAACACCGCCCCTGGGAGACCTCGAAACACTTCCCATAAACAATCCTAAAAGGCGAGAATCACGAAAGAAGATAAAGCGTGGATAATACAAACTCATATTGATATTTAAATATTAATAATATTATTTTATATATTAATGTAATTATTACTATTATTAATAATGAAATTAACAATTATAGGCCGCATACGGCTTTGACACCAAAAATGTTCGGCACACGTGCCGTTGGAAAGACAGTTTGTGGGCACGCCGAGGCATGGAAAAACTGTTTTCAGTGTAGTACTCGGGAAAGTAATGGCCAAGAGCCCTTAGGGAGAATTTGCACTGAACAGTCTAGTACACTAAACAATTTCAGCACTTGGATCAACTATATAAGGGGATAATGAAAAAACCCACAATCTGAAGTGGTTCAATAGAAGAATAGTTTCAACTCTCGAATACCGACGAAGAAAAGCACCGCCGAGCAGCGCCAAGCCGCCTTGAGTACAACCGCTACCTGCTCGTCGTCAAGATGAAGTTCGGTTGAGTGACTCAAAGCTAACTAGTTCAGTTTAGTTCAGAACAACGAATTACAGCTGAATTTAGCAAAGCAAGTATGTACCTTAATCGCGTCACTATCATAACAGAACCTTTGAAAATCGCCATCCGGTAAATTAGGTACTTGTGGTGCAAAGGAATAAATAAACGCTCCTTTTGGAGGGTCCTTTTTCTGTGATAGCAATTTTGGTCACGTTTTTTGCCCCCGTGTTTCCCATCATAATTCTAAATGTTAAATATGCTTTATTCCAGCCCTTTCTTAGAACTAATGTAGTGGCACTGCACCTGAACGAGGAGGAGTTGTGTGAGCCACAGTCCGGCCCTACCGCACCAGGCAGGAGGAACGCAAGTCACCAACACATCAGGCAGGCGGCCGCCGGCCAATGGTTCATCACTGGACGGAAGTATAGCGCGGTAACCAACGGTCAGGCCGCTAATCCTCGTGACCACAGCAGTCGTCCCTTGCTTGCAGGTGCTGTGCTTGCCATTACAGCAGCCGCGTTGGACTGATTGTAACGATAATGCTGCAGGTTTTGAATCGTTACTAAAGTCAAAATGTCAGCAGAACTCGTTGATTGGCAACTTTTATACTACTGATGCAATCACAACGGCTGCAGGGAAGATTATAGTGTAGCGGTTACATGGAAATATCAAATACGCTAGCAGAATTAGAACTATTAAACCCCGATGTATTTGAACGATTTCTGGATAGCTCTTGAAGTTAGGTTTGCGTTCATCCAAAACTTCCATCATAATAAATTGAGATTATATGTATGGAAAATTTGTTTCCACTTCAGACAGAACCATGACTTGTCATCTTCAAGATCAGCCGTCGCTGTTTGAGCCATGCCATTGGAGGGTATGGACTCAACAAGAAGAAGTTTATATTAAACTGCACACACTCCAAGTGATCGCTACTTTTCCGGATCAGCCTCGGCTCCGGCAGCCATGCCGCTTAAGGAGATAAACGTCAACGAAGAGAATGCTGTAGCAGAGCTCGCTGCCACTCCTCGTGGCAAGCCAAAGCTTCTTCTTTTGCGACTTTAAATGCGATATCACTACAAGTAAAACTCGCTTCTAATAATACTACATTTCGTGAGTACCGTATAGGTATTGTGAAAGAGTATCTGAAATGATACCGATACCATACTTATGTAATTATATGCTTTTACACGAGAGGAAAATTCAAGTCTTCTTGACACCCAATGTAAATCTATGCTTACCTATAGATTTTAATTTTCATTCACTATCACCAGAAATGTAAGGATTAACCGATCATCTAACAGCCAGCAAATAAATCAAGTTGATTCAAAATTATTCAAGTTCGAATTTTAGCCCATCGTCTAATAGCCAGCAAATAAATCAAGTTGATTCAAAATTGTAACTTTCAGGTTATTCATGCAAGCCGTCGCAACTTGAGAAGTTTGCTCCGCTACTGCGCTCTCTTCAGAACCATGAACTCAAGATATGGTAAGAACCGCGAATTGGGTATATGAAGTAATATATGATTCAGAAACTTTAATTTCTCATTAGTAACTTTCAGGTTATTCATGCATGCCGTCGCAACATGAGACGTTTGCTCCGCTACGGCGCTCTCTTGAGAACCATGAATCCAAGATATGGTAAGAACCGAGAATTGAAACTATGCTAAGTACTTTGAGTTGATGGTATGCCTAGAAATGTTAGTTGGAGCAAAGCTAATAAACATGAGATATGTTATGATCAATGACCAGAAGCTATGTCAGCAACCATGAATTGAAGCTCTGCATATAACCTTTAATTGATGTTATGCTAAGAACCGTAGTTGAAGACATGCTGAAAACCATAAATCCAAGTTGTGCCAAGTCCCAAATAAATCCAGTTCGTTGATGCTATGAAAGCAACCGTTAGATAAAGCTATGTTAGGAATCGTAATTTGCGTTATATCAAGAGCTATAATTGTCGTTCCGTTGAGTACAGTATTTGGTTGAAGGTGTCGCTTCGTTCACTTTATGGATACATACCGGTAACCAGAGTCGCGACATCGTCATCTCCGATTTCGTCCAAAAATGTTGCCCGACAGGCTCTTCATACAACACAGGGGATTAAATACTGGGGTTTCTTCAATAATTCACAAATGCTGAATACTGTTCGCCATCTTGTAAACACATGACCCCATTGAACCCTGGATTACCGAGAAACGTTTCTCTCAACACACAACTTTAAAAAGTAAGGCTGAACTTACGGTGAGCATGGAATTTACGATCAGCTCAAGATTGTGTCCGCATTTGAATGAAGCTCAGGTCGAGGCCACGCCTTCCACAACCCTCGCTGAGTGGGACAAGGACGACGATGGGGGCACGTGAAGGGGGTATGTGAAGGGAGCACGTGAAGTAGGTACGCGATGGAGACAAGTGAAGTAGGTACGCGAGGGAGACACGTGAAGTAGGTACGCGATGGAGACAAGTGAAGTAGGTACGCGAGGGAGACACGTGAAGTAGGTACGCGAGGGAGGCACACGACGGACGGCCCCAGGCACTTCAATGCGATTATTGACAACACGCGTTGAATTGCACACATAAAGATGATGCCGTTAACGATGATGATGCTAACGCTCTTTTTATTTAATCACTTAAAATTAATGACCTTACTTGCTTTTTGTGAAGCGGAAAGGTCTGAGCGCTCGCGTTGAATGTAAAGCTTTTATGTGAACAGGAGCTTATTCACTTAATTTAATCCTCAAGGTAAAATCATAATCATTGACGTAATTCGAACGTTCTAAATTAACCCACATTTTAATATGTACGTTATTATTCTGCACTGAGAAAGTTCACGCAAATACCACCGACTGTAGGACGACTTCTACAGCCTCGCAGCATCAGCCATGACACGCGTTGGGCGAGACGCGGAAGGCCGCTTGCAGGTATGTGGGTCTGAATGTGACCTCTGTACCTACAGCTCATATCGCTCCTACATTAGGCTGTTCTCTGTACAATTGCGCATACACGTTATACCCTACATCAGCCTGCGCATACACGCTAATCCCTCGATGCACCTACAGCTCATATTGCTCCTACATCGGGCTGTTTAGTGTACAATTGCGCATACACGTTATACCCTACATCAGCCTATGCATACACGCTGATGCTGGTGCTCTTACTCCTTTATACATCAGGCATTACCACAGCACAATAAGCGGCGCTCTTGCGTCCAGATACATCAAGCATATGCGTAACAACACAATAAACTAAAGCTATAGGCTAAAACCTCTTCAGTTGTATGTGAGAATAAAATCATACATGAAGTTTAAATATAGCATTATTATTATTAAATGTCGAACAAATTTATTGTCGGCAATTGAAAAAGTATTTTAAATTTTTAAGAGTATATATCCAGCCTGTTTTCACGTTGGGTCAATAAACATCCGAGTAGAAATCCCTCGAAGTACGTTTTTTTCATGCGGCTGTCGTTTGCCAATAAAACAAAACGGTCGGAATGCGGGAGCGGTGCTTAACACCAGCAGAAAACATCGTCAAGTTTCGACTTATGCCAATGAGAATAAAGAAGCAAGCACAGCCTTTTGGAGCAAACAGTCAGCATCCACTCCGAGTGACCATTCAGCCAAGTACCTCAGTGCTGGCACTGTATAATACTATGCGCTATGCCAGCCTTTGCATGCTTCGTCATAGCTCATAGGAATGCTTCTGAGAAGACCGGTAATATGTGTTTCATACAGATGATGGCCGTGTTTCATACAGATGGTGGCTGTGTTTCATACAAATGATACCTGTGTTTCATACAAATTATGGCTGTGTTTCATACATGATACAGATAATGGCCGTGCTATATTCAGGTGATGACTGTTTTACACAGGTGATGACAGTGCTTCAAACAGGCCATTGCAGTATTTTATACAGTTGATGGCAGTGTTGTACAAATGTTCTGGCAGAGTTTCATGCAGGTAGTAGCAATGTTTCATACGTACATGTGTTAGAAACTTTTCACACAGGTGATGCCGGCGTTTCACTCAGGTTAGACTTAGAGGAAGGTTTCTTCAAGGCAAACGATAAATATGCGTGATTGCGTCCAGTTACTACCAGCATATTTTATTTTATGAAAGTTGAAAATTAATTCTGGTCCACTTACAAGCTTATGTGTAAGGCAAGACGAAGATCGGTCAAATCCCTGTGGAACCTATAGTAACGTAATTGAGCTGCTCTAATGCAAAACCTTTGGTTTGAGAACTAAAAGAAGACAAGTGATGTACAGCAGAAATTTATCCAGACGGGAGAAAACAAAGACTGGGAATTTCTTATGGACGGTTTAGTGCATAATCGATTACATTTAGAAATTGAATGGTTACTTAAAACAGAAAGAATACTTTTAGATTTCTGTCGTCGTAGCCAGCATGAAGCTGTTAATTTACATTGGCTTGTGACGCGGGCACATTTGCGCGCGAAAACGATGCAACAAAAAGTTGCTGCCTGTTCAAATTTCACGTTTCATTTTATTCACATATTACCCATACCTTTGTCTCAGGAGAGAAGAATGAATTTATTGAAGCGGTACTTCTTACAGGTCACGTGATACAACTCCTGTCATACATCAGCCTTCATTTAAGACCTTGCCTGACTCCAGCGCGTTACACCTCACCGCACAACATCTGACGGCACACTGACTGAAGAATGAATTATGAAGATTGAAGAATTGAAGATTCATTGCCAGGCCAGGGTATAACTTATAAGTCACTCTTATGGTCAGTATTCCTATGACATCCAATGCCTCAGTTGATGTTTTTGAATGTGGTCACGTAGTGTCAGCATAGCATTAAAATACAGCTTGAACTCAGGCTTGCTCAACCGCAGGGCACAAATTATACATTGGAAGACCGCGCATCTAATAAGGCCCAATAACGAACCTTGCAAAGCCAGCAGGTTAAGAAGTTGTCAGGTAAACATTTTAACACAAAACACTAGATGGTGCAATCTTTTCAATGAACGTCTAAATAAGAAAGCTAGATTTAGTTTTAAACCACAAAATTTTTACCGATGCCTAAATCATAATTTGTGCCATGGGAGACTGAATATTTGGATAGAAGAAAAGTGCAGGGCAGGGGAGGAGAGACGGAGTACTTTGGATAGAAAAGAATTGAAGGGCAAGGGAGGAAGGAGACGGAGTACTTTGGATGGAAGAGAAGTGCAGGGCAGAGGAGGGGAGGGAGAAGAGACGGAGTACTTGGGATGGATGGAAAGTGGAGGGTAGGGGAGGGAGGGGATGGGTGACGCCTCGTAACGGAACTGCTGAGCAACAGCGCCTCCGGTGAGAGGGTCGGACGGGTAAAGGCATGAGGAGATACTCGCCTAGGAGGGGCAAGGGGAATGAGGGGGTACCCACCCAGGAGGGGAGGAGATAAATGAAGAGATACTCACCCAGTTGGGGGAGAAACGAGGGGGGTACCCACCCAAGAGGGTGGATGGAGAGGCTCACATAGTAGGGGGCAGCGAGCAACAACCGAGGAGAGTTCGACGAATGAATTGCTGACCTAAGCATCGAGTTGTGCTGCAGTCCTCATAAATGTTGCAACTTGTACTAAAATCTCGCATGAAAAATGTTATAATCCACATAGAAAAACTTGAATTATACAAATTTTTGGCTCGTTTCGGTGTGAGTCAGACGAGTTATTGCAAGCTCTAATCAACTGTCGTCCTGATTGGGTCACGATTCCAGTTACAAGTTACAATACGCTACAACTTACAAGTTATATACAAGTTACAACTCGGTGATGATTCCGCTGGCTCGTACAACAATTAGTTATTAGATAAGAATAGACAATAGACATGCTGACAACTAAATTAATAAGTAGGAACCGAAAAAAATTGGAAGAAACGAAAAACATGGTAGCGAGTATCTTGGAAAAAACACTCGTAATTTTAATCAATGTCCATCCAGAAGATGGTAAGAGCGTTACCCACTCTGTTTTATTCAAGTTATCAATCATATTTGCAATGCTATTTCTCCCAGAATTGTTTGTATAGAGAAAAATAAATTGCTAATGAAACATTTCTCATGCAATCTATCACTTTAGAACGAAAATATGCGTGTTAAGTGCAGCAATGGACCACATACCCGAGTGTGAAGAAACTACGGCTACGTAAATTATGAATCAGACGGATTCCAGCACAAAAATTCGAGATGCCGGTCGAAAAAAAGATGCGTACTGCAATATCGAACCTCTCACCAAATCCCCACACAGGCGTACAAATTGATAAAACTCAGCACACCGACAGAGTGGCTATCTGACCATACCGCTACCATTAAATATAACAACCGTCAATCCAGTATTGTCAATAACCATAGCCATAACATTCGCAGCTGTGATAATCATGACCATGGAATTAACAGCTGTGACGATAATAACCGCGGCATTTGCAGTCGTGGCAACTACAATCATGTTTTTTATAGCCATGACGATCATAAATACGGCATTGACAGCCATTACGGTCATACCACGGCATTTGTAGCCGTGACAACAATAACGCAGCGCACTTGCAGCACTGAAAGCACCTTATCATTTCATACTTTAAACTTTAGTTATCCTGTTACGCCAGTTTTACACGATTTTTGTCTAATGGAAGTCAAATCTCAGCCAATGCCGTTCAACCAAAGCCTCGAATATACATGCAGTGCTTCTGAACATTGTATTCTCCTACGGACATTTCTAAATCTGGTTTCTTTAAGTGAATTACCGTAATCAAACATTCTGTTAGCCTTGCAGAGTAATGACGTTAAATCATCGCACCACTGCATCGGAAGAAAAACATGCATTTAGATCAGATCGTGCGATTTCTATGAAGTGGCTGAATAACATAGCCTCTACGGAGTGCAAGGCATCCGAGGCACTACATATATCGTACATGCTGGTATAGTGCCGTCACGTACGATGATCGTAAATGCAGATTAGTTGCAACTACGATCATCGTACGACTTGTGGTCAACGTGAGGCTAGCATAGCCTCAATATAGCGCATCCTTGCAGGGTTGGTGAGCCGTACTATCGGAGACTTCCTTGCTTCCGGCAGCGCATGTTGCAGAATGTCGTGCGTGACGGAACATACCAGGTTCACAATCACACCAAAACCAAACTGCCGGCTGGTGTGATATGGTTTAAACTTGTATATATCTGTAACCGAGTGTTGCGACAAGGCTGAAGTTGTATATATCTGTAAAGTTGTATCTCTAACGAGGATAAAGTTTAAATCTCTATCGGCGAATTTTGAGACAAGATGAAGTTGTATATTTCTCTGGCCGTGTTGTGACAAGGATAAAGTTGTATATCTCTGCAGCCGAGTGTTGCGACCATAAAATTATAAATCTCTGTCGGTTAGTGTTGAGACAAGGATACAGTCGTATATCTCAGTCGGCGAGCGTTGAGACAGGAATTAAGTTGTATGTCTCTGTATTCAAATGCCGACAAGGATTAATTTGCATATATCTGTGGCCGAAAACTTTGAAACTACAACCAAGATCCTGCGACTGCAGTTACCAGTTTGGTGGTGTAGCATCCGCGATCGGAGAATTCATTCAAAAGCTTGCTTGTGACCTGGATTGTAGATTTAGGATGTTTGGAACTTTTTCAAACATTTAGCTTTTGGAGTACAAGTGTCGAGTTTAATAGGTTGGATTTGGCTTGTAGTGTTTCCATTGATAGATTTCGCGCCAAAACTATCAAGCAAAGTTGGTGTAATATTAGAAGTTAATTCCGAGATATATTTGCATCTTTCAACCATTTAATTCGTCAAACATCCTCAAATCTGCTCCGCTTTTAGCAGACAATGCATCCGGCAGATGATCTCTTACTATATCAATACGACATTAGCTCATGCCAATGAATCAAGAATCGACTCGCACACTGCATTGAGGAATAATATGCTTCCGTAGACCGCTCATGCTTAGAATCTATCAACATCATTCAAGTACACTTCGTTCTATACTATAGCGATTGAACTGGCATTTCAAGAACAATCAAGACGACAACACAATCCTAATGTTCAAGTCCTCACTCATCAGAAAAATCATAATATAGAAGCATTAAGCTCCTGCGAGGTACAAATACTTATGCCAGAAAAGGCATTTCGCGTTGCTTTGCCGTCACGCGACAAATCATCATCCAGAAGAACGTCGTATTTCGAAATTATTTTATATAATAACATTTGTTCATCATTGTTGACTGTTAGCTTATCACTGCCTCATGTACTAAATGATGCAGTGATAAACATGGTAACATATAACAAATAGCGTAATTAAATGATTTCTTAAATAAGTAGCTATCTTCTTCATAAACTCTAAACCTCGCTGATACGAGAAATAATTAAATAATTAAGAAGACTGCTTTATATTAATAGAAATTCTACAAAAATTAAATAATAGATTAAACCATTTAGTTGATAAAAAACTGATGTAAGCGCAGGAGATTGGGAGGAGAGGACCGAGTAATTACAGAAGTGACGTGAATGATGTAGACAAATGAAGCAACGAGATCAGATCGGGGAACGAGCGAGGACCGCAAAGACCGCTGCCGCAATCACTCTCAGTGACCAGAAGTGGTTTATTGGCGACCGAGACAGACATTCAAGACCGCCAATACTATGACAACTGAACCATTTTTTAGAGAAGACTGTCCGCTGTATGTGGCCGCCGACAAAAAAGCGAACAGGAGATTTATTAGCCAGGACTGTCCGCTTTTCGATTACCGCCGAAAAAGACGACCAGCAGGCTTATTCTTGAAAACTATCAGCCGTGTTGTTCTTGGGCGAAGAATATTGGCAATTTTACATGACAGCTCGCGGCCGTTCGTTAGCCACCGTTTGTGAAACTCATATGATTTTCCTTTCTTACGATCCGAGACTCTGGTCACTTGAGAAGCATTCGAGTGCAGACCAGTACAGTGCATGACGGATGGAGCATAAATTGCGACAGACGCTGCGTTATGGTGGCAAACTAGAACGCGTCCACTTGACCAACTTAACGCTTGCATGTGCTCCACAGGCGCCTTGCTGAGGTCTATATTGGTTTGCGTGACCTGCTCAGGAAGGCTAACAACAACTGCTACCGTTAGCGATAGACCCATGTTATGGCAAGCATGACGATGGGACAGCGTTGCTATGACGACAGCGTCATGATAATGACAATGTTGTCATGACGACAGCGTCACAACTACAGCAGCATCACCATGACAACAGAATCATCGTGATGAAAGCCCAGCCATGACAACAGCATCTCCGTGATGAAAGCATAAGCATAACCATGACAACAGCATTACCTTGATGACCACATCACAGTCACCTAGCTCGATGTCCAGAGTAACGATGCACGTTATGCCAGACGCTGCACATGCCTATGTCGCTGATTTGAATAAATAACTAAGGATTTAAGATTGAAGCATTAGTAACTAATCACAACATGCATCATTCAAACTTATACTCATCGGCCGTTTCAGTAATTTGGTAATGACTAAACAATTTGTTTATAGTTAGCATATGGTACCTGCGCATTTCATTCTACACCAGTCTCCTAACACGGATGCCTGAGACGAAACCCTATATAGTATATGACCACTATTACTACTCAACGTAGTAATAGGCATTAAGCAACCACCATTTCTGCTTTAATTAACCAATTAATGATCCATGGAATATTCTATTTGGAAAGATGTTAGTAGATAACAGGCACTTCTTCATTTTTACGCAATTATATTCGTCACACGCCGAATTTAGCTCAGCTGTTCGTGTTATGACACGCAGATCGCATGTCAGGCGTCATGTATAGAACATGCGTCAATTTTATAAGGTCCTAATACATACTACTCAAACCCAAATTCATCTTTTAGTTTATGCTGCATGGTAATGCACATTCGATCATCAGCTACTAGGCATAGAAAACTTTGCTGCAGCAGCGCTATACCGCTGCTAATCAGCAGCGCGGCACCGGCATCGTAATCAGTGTACATAAAGCACATTTGAGGTCTTACTTTCAAAACTCAACCAAGTACACGTAGCGGCCGACCTCTCGTCTGTGATTGGTAGGTTTAGCTTGAAAATCCGTCAGTGATTAGGTGAAGAAGTAACGTTCTCGTGACAATTTTTGATAGTACGGCCACAAATTTACGAGTTCCTCGAAGCCTGAGCGTCGGCCAATGACGCAGCACTCGCAGACCGACGCCGCGCAAGGCACGCAGACAAACGCAGCGACTGCCTGGCGAGCACGTCCGACCGCCGCCACGGCGTCACGAGCCTCGACAGTGCAAACAAGAACATAACGAGCAGTCGAAGCGCTTCACAGCCTCAGTAAACAATCGCCAACACGTTTGTACAAAAGCCGTACAATTATTTACCATCAGTCTCAAAAATATATTTATGTCAGCGAAAAATAAAATGAGTTTCATTACTAATATTAATGATTAACCTGCAGTTCCCGTAAGGTATTTTTGATTGAGTCTACAGTAGCGAACGAAACGGGCGAGTCTTTGCATCGTAATATTCATTTAAATATAAGCGTATGCCTTGAACATTAATTAATCAAAATTCATATCACAGAAACTCGCAATAGAACTTCCATTAGAACCCCAACTAGATATAAAATTTCTTTATGACACAACACCTATTTTCAGTGCGTTACTCATTTCATTAGGTAATTAGGTTATAAATTAAAAACGCTCAAAACAACTTACTTACTTTTTCCTTGAAATTTAGATATTTATAATAGTGTTAATTATTCCAGAAGATGATCACTTGACCGGTAGACGCAAGCGAACAGATTCAAGACCACCAGTCCTTACATATGGCTTGCATCAAAAAATATAAACGGAATTTCGCGTAAAAACGAACATAGTTGATAAACAAATATATTTTTTCAAGAATTTATATTTTTAAGCAAGATGTATATGTATATATACAAGAAATTTCTTGATTTTATGCGTACAATTTATGACCAGAGAGTGCATTTTAATTTTCAAGGAGTTGAACAATTCTTAGATGACGTTGGTAGATCAAAAGGCAGATTTAGCTAATAATAATATATTAACGACGTTTCGAATGTAGCAACATTCATTTTCAAGTTAAGAGAAGCATTGAATAGTGAAATTTGGTTGGACATAAGTACATAATACACGTAAATAGGATACAACACAAAAATTTCGAGCCAGAAAGTCCTTACGCAAACAATCTCAAATTTTATTTTAGACAAATCCGGTAGCTTGGAAATCGATAGCTGGGGTCCAATTCAAAATTAAGACGGTTCCAGCAATCGTTGGTCGATTAATGTTGTGCACCTCCGCATGATGACGCTGGTGGGTTTCTCCAGCACGGTGCGAGCGACAGTCTTGTGAGTTTGTCTCAGGGGGCTTCTCTGCCCTCCAGGTTGAAGATGACAGGTGAGACGGTCTCAATGTCGTGGTTGTTAGTCCAAATACTCCAATGTAGTCCAAATGATGAAGAAGTCTACAACCTTCTTTGAAGCAAAATTTATGAACTACACTGGCCTCTTTGAGAACTTGAGCTTTTTGGCAGGGGCCATTGTTTCGTATAGTCCGGAGTTTGACGTTGTTGTCAAGGGTGTCGTCAAGCATATTGAATTCATCAATGAACTTGAGATGAAGCTGCTTGTTTATAATACTCAATGTCGCAGTTGTTAGTCCAATTCCTCCAATGTAGTTCAAATAATGAAGAAGTCTACAACCTTCTTTGAAGCAAAATTTATAAACTACACCGGCCTCAAGGAGAGCTCCCGCTTTTTTGCAGGGTCCATTGTTGCGCATAGTCCGGAGTTTGACGTTGTGGTCAAAAGCGTCACCAAGCTTTTTGAATTCATCAATGATCTTGAGATGAAGTTGCTTGTTTGTAATATTCAATATCGTGGTTGTTAGTCCAATTACGCCAATGCAGTCCAAAAGATGAAGAAGTCTACAACCTTCTTTGATACAAAATTTATAGACTACACCGGGCTCATGGAGAAATCCTTTCTTGCAGTGGTCGTTGCTGCATATAGTCTGGAGTTTGATATTATCACGGGTTTCATTGAGCCTTTTTAATTCATCAATAATCTTGTGACGAAGTTGCTCGCTTTTAACACTTTGAGACAGTTTGAGTTTCTTTTCTGAGTCTTCAAATTTCATATTTTGGGTTTTACTGTTGATTTTTCTCGGAATTAGTTCACTTCTGTGTCCCACAGTTCGCATTTCACCTCCTGCTGCCGGGTCATGAGTGCAGAAATTATTATAAGATGGCAGATATAAGATTTATGACCATACCTCTCTGGTCATAAATTGTACGCATAAAATCAAGAAATTTCTGCCATCTTATAATAATATATACAAGAAATATATACATATTAATGATATTATATTTTTACCCATTTTAGTAAATTTTATGAAATATTTTTTGGTCGTCCCCATAACTTTACTCTTCGTGATACCCTTTCGAGTTTCAAAAATTTGTACTGACTGCTTTTCCACATACTTTCTCCAGTAGTTCAAGGAAAAAACACTTTGATTACTGCAGGCCTACAGAAGTACCAATAAATAGGGCAAAACGTGTCTGTGACTACGAACTTGTCACGCGTCCTTGCAAGAGAAACCAAACCAGTTCCCAGCGCCCCCCCCTCCGGTGGGGGTAAGGACCCCGCACTTATAGGGGGCACGACAGGAATGTGTGTGCCACACAGCGCAATGAGAGGAAAAATACAACGTTCATTTTTTACACGTGACTCATATCACTCGATAACCAGTAGTTCATGTTAAATTTATTTCCCCCTCATTCAAATAATTCGCAGAATGACAAATTTCAGTGGAAAAAATTGTAGTCGCAACGAACAGGCCTTACATCGCGCCGTTAGTTTGATGAATTCGAGCAAACCAATACGAGAGAAAATAGACAAAAAGAGGAAGGGCTAAGCAAAGAGCTGAACCTCAGCAGACAATTGCGAGGCCTCCACATTTGAAACCGCAAAAATGAGATCTCGAGACGAATTGGCGTAATTGATGGAGCAGAACGAACGCTTTTCCTCGAAGCGCTAAGCTAACGCTGAGCTCGCCTTGCTTTACGATGTGAGCTTGGCCATAGCCGAGGCACAACATTATACGAAATTCAAGAATAGGAATGAAAACTAAATGACCGTACGATAAATTGGGCTCATTACTATTTATAGGGCCTCAATGCAGTCATGCCTTCAATTTTACAACCAACTTTCAAATATTCAAAGCTTATCCTCAATGGCAGCTGGAAACGAATACCTTTGTACAGCAAAAGGATTCATTTCGTGAAGTAAACACAACTTCAAGCACATATTTATAGAAATAAGTGTAGGAAATAATGAAGTGCCAAGTCTTAGGCATCCAGGAAACGGAAAGGCAGGAGGGCAAGGAGGGCGGGAAGAAAGAGAACCTCCCATGCCGGAAACCATATGAACAAAAAGAGAAATCCTGGGCATCCTCTGCAGCCGTGGAAGCCGTGGTTTCACGAGAGGAACGTCGAACGCCCAGTTCGATGCATTATTACTTTGACCGGTAGACAGTGTCGTTCTCTCGTCTCTGATTATTTAGGGAAAATTGACTTATCAACACTACAGATTTGGAGTTGGCATCTCATTAAGAAAAACTTAACTGCATGTTTTCATAGTTTATACAAAACTGACAGCAAAATTCTTTTCTATATCAACTTAAACTTCATGAAGTCGCAGTCAATATGTCGATGTGTTACTGTAGTGTAGTTATTTATGGATAATAAATGAATACCAACGTATTTACCAAGACCAACTCGATGCTCAAGTGCGTACTCCAGCGTGCTGCGTACAATAGGGTTCGTTTTAACGTCCGCCGCAGGACACGAGTAGTATATTACCACTTCTTAAAAGTGGCATATTTTTCGCAATATATATTAGCGATTTCAAACAAAGCAGACTTCAAGACGGAAGAGCAGCTGCAGGAAGACAACAGCAACAACGACAACATCAACAGGAGCAGAGGCAGCTGAGAAACAAAGCGTTTAAGCGACGCTCTCGCGAATACATAAAAAAATATGATACCTATTCAAATGAGTAGCATGTACTATTAAGGAATACGTTGAACTAAATATAAAAACAAATAATTGCGCAAGAATAACAAACTATTCTTTATACATGTATATTTGTAGGTAATGAACACACGTGGCCTGTAACAGCTAAGTCCAGAACACATACATACTACGAATTTTGAATACAATGGCACGGATCCATGCTAATTACACGCTGCACGCTTGATCGCGCATTTCATGGTAACAATAAACCGACATTTAATTAAGACTTCAAAAGTGTCTACCTCTACCAGCTAGCCTACAAGCTCTGCAAAACTACGTAAGTGAACTTCGGTTAGATGCAGTGAAAATTAGTTGCAGAAAAAAGTACTAAGCAGTTTCAGCATTGATGTTATGATCTCGTTGGGGCAGAGAACAGCATTCACGGCAACCCGCCTACCGTGAACACTTAACTTATAGTTCAGTCAACTTCAGTGTTCGCGATGGGGTTCATTATATAGGTACGTAGTGGGAACTGGGATTTTGGGAAACAATAGATTTTTTAGAAACCAGTTCATCCGTAACTTCCTGATAGACTTCAAGATTTTGTTCAATATCTTATTTCTGTTGATGCTGAGATTCATGATAGGTAATACAGTAATACTTACGGGTTACAGGTCTTCTTATTATCTTATAGGACTTAATTGGGTACCGTCAACAAAGAAGTCTCAGTCGTTTGCCTATGCTGCATAACTGCATATAAGACATCTATGATTCGCAAGTCTTTCTAAATAATCTCACTGCAGACAACTCAATACTCATGTCAGCATGAATGCACGATCGCTTAGAACTTTTGAGCAGTAAATTGCATCACATATGCCTTTCAAATGCTTAAAACATCGCCTGAAAGCTCGAAAATGCTAAAACTATTCAAAACTACCGTCCCGTCATTAATTCCCACACAAGTACAAAATTGCAAAGAAAGGAACAGGGTGCAACAATTAATGCATAATAAAATTGATGTTATAACATAATTACCTCCCAATAGACTATTTTAGTTGTAGAGACGGCCGTTGCATGAGTCTGTTCACTCTGATGAGACAGTTGCCAGCCACTGGTTAGAATTTGACCGCTCAGAATACCGTTGAAATTACCCGGTGCCCAACTCCGGCTTTTCCGTTAAAATCCGTTGGCCTCTACAAACCTGGTTGTAAAACTATGACACGGTAGGAGGAATTCAAAATTACTGTGAAACCATTCATCATCTTTATAGTTGCAGAGATAGCCTAGGGAAAAACAAGCTTCAAGCGCTAGCAATCCAGATCGAGACACAGGTGACAACTACACACAACCTCACCGATCGCGGCATAAACTTGAACTAACTCAACTCGAAGTCTCGAGGTCGAGGAAATGCGGCAGATGCGTTTGCTCCTACCGTCCTATGACAGCTTGTGGCGACGCAACGATCCTGTGGTCATCAACTCGAGAAAATGTGACTGATTGCAACATGTGAAATGTGAATAAAATGTATAAAAAAAATTTTTAGAGACCACGTTTTTCATGTGGACTCAAAAGTAGAAAATAATTTTTCGGCAGCTACTGATCTCTGTTTGCTTTCATTCTCTTGGTCTTTTGTATTTCAGTTAAAATATTTTACATTAAAAGTTTCAGAGCGCTAGCTAATGGGAAAGTTGGTGAAATATCGATATTTGATCATCACAGACACGAAAGCGAGCTAAGAAAAACGTGGTAAAAACACGACTGATTGCAACAATATTGTAGTTTCAATGAAATGTAAGAAATGCACTGACGGCGGAATTCAGAACAATATTGTACGTATCAACCAAGGCTAAAGTTTGGCTTAATGAGTACTAGTACTACGCTCAATAAATGCTATATTTCTTACGAATAAAAGTTCCGCACAAAAATGGATATAACATCCTCTACCAGAAGAACTATCCTTCACGCCAGTGGTTCTCAAGCATTTTCAGTCTTTACCATTTTGAATCGGTGGAAATTTTACCGGCCAGTTATTCCTGAGGAGCCAACAACAAAATTGATGAAATCACATTTTGCCTTTAAGAAACAAGGAAGAGCACATCAAAAATCAAAATTTATTTGTATAGCTAACATTAAATAACGCACAGTTGAAGAAATTAAAATAAAAATGATGTTGCTCTCTTCACTACTAGCAAAAATTGTGTGCACAACAGTAGACAAAGAATAATGTTCTTTTCCCAATTTGCGAGAAGATGGAAAAGCACTGACATTTTCTTGTGGATTATTAGGTGCAAAAAATCTTTTGTAGGGACGCCAGATACAATTTGTCTTGCCTAGATTCGATTAAGCTTTCCTTCCGGGATTCACACCCCAATCGCCTGGTCTCTGTGCCCCACATTTTGAGAACTTACTTACGCCTACCAATTGTTTTCAAGATCATAACTTTACAAAAA
Organism: Hyalella azteca; assembly: GCF_000764305.2. NCBI lineage: Eukaryota > Metazoa > Arthropoda > Malacostraca > Amphipoda > Hyalellidae > Hyalella > Hyalella azteca. The sequence continues at coordinate 506,338 of NW_025936059.1, read as the reverse complement.
TCTCCATATGATGAGAATAAAAAGCTTGCATGATGCGTCCACTTACTGGATGACTGATATTGTCGAATTTTGTCATAGACTTTAAACTCGCATTTAGAATCAGCTGCTTTGAATTTTAAAAACGTTAACACTTCAATACAGGCCTCCAAGCCACTGCGTACGATTATTTTTACGATCACTGCCTAACAAACAGATAAGCTTAAACATATCGCATCACATTAGCTTGAAACTAGGCAATTAAACCATAAAATAAATTCCCAAACCCGACCTTTCTACCTTAAAGATATAATGGACAGTCATCGGAAGAGCATATAGATGTAGCCAGTAAGTCCGAAGAAGGAACAAAAAGGCATTTAATTCGATTATTTCTTTAATTAATCGGGGTTCTAAGAATACAATCCGTGAGCAACGATTCACGATGTCTACAGTAATAAATTAGCTTCCTTCACCGTAAATCAAAGTTAACATGAGCAGCCGCAAACCTCGCTTCAACTAACCCGACACGTTTTCAACTCGAGAGCGCAATTCAAATATACAACAAAATTGAACCAAAGGGTTACAGGACGAATGATGTAATACTAGTTAGTTGAACACCTCGCGTACCTTCCTTTACTAGTGAAGTAATGAGGAGCCGAGTCGTTCTGTAGGAAAGAAGTTATTTGGTTAAATACGGGTTGTCACGAGAGGTCAGAAAAAGGCGGGGAAAAGGAGAGCGCAACGATGTAGAAGCTTACGACTTTATACGTGACTGGTCGACACGAAAATACATCAAGCGTGCAACTGTAGTTGGCACCTTGAGACGGCTGCTCACAAGCAGGAGATGAAGATTAGCATGCAAAAATGCAGCACACTACAAAATAAAAGTAACTGCGTTCCTTGATTTCAACATGAACCTATGTCAAAGTGTATTCCGGTGAACATAAATGACATGATAAGAAACAGATTTTTGAAATGTACAAGAGCATATAAGCGTTCTATTCCTCCATTCTGAATTGCCCTGATCGTCAAGATATTAGAGCAATTTGATTAACGTAGTCATCAAGTCTTCGATAATTATTTTAAGAGATTGGCACTCGATACAGTAAGTTATCAACATTAGTCCTTAGTTTTTAGCGTGAAGAAATGCTACATGACTAGTATGAGGTAAACTTGTACACTAAACATAATGAACGAAAAACAAATAACCAAATTTCGCAAGGGAATTAAGTGGGATCACCTGACATTTTATTCACATAGTAATGTGCTGTTGGCATGCAATTCAAGGATAAGGGCGTAATAGGATAATTGGCATCTCAAGGCTGGCACCTAGGACACGGATCACTCCATTACCTAGGATCCATTACCACGGATCACCTAGGAGACGAATCACTCCATATCAAACCAGATGTCAGAAGACAGCAAGGCAAGTGATAACCACTAAACAGAATTGATTTCGATTTCAAGCCTTAAGTATGACTCAATATTCGGAACGTCGTACAAATAAATAATAGAGCAGAGCAATATGAATGAATATGAAATAATACATTTTCCATTTACATTTCCTACTTATTGAATGATTAACGAAGAACTACAACTGAATGAAAAACTGAAAGATATGAAAGAAGATATCACGTTTTTTATACGAAAGTAGGTACAATATACAGATGCTGACGAATGTGAACTTCAGTTAACTTGAATCTTCTCAAGAATTCAAAACCGGAGAGCAGCTATTCCAAAGCGTCTACTTCTTCTTTTTATGGAACTTCTCGATGAACTTCATCATTTCTTCCTTGGACTTCTTCGGTAAGGGCAGCTTCTGCAAGAAACAGTTCTGAGAATTATCGACGCCAGCATGCAGAAAATTTGAAATGAAAATATCCAAACGTATTTTTGGTCAACATTTAAAATTCGAAAGTGGAATTGTTTCTGCATTTCTGTAGCTGATAAAGGTGAAATATGAATAAAATTAAGAGAAATGACAACCACATTGCGTTCAACAACCAGATCATTCAAAATATACGACTTCATTGATGAACTATATTTCGGGTGATATGTTATAGGTACAGGATTTAATATCTCAATCATTTAAAATAGGACGGATAAATATTTTTTTTCAGTTATACCTGTTTTACAATCTGTAGAATAATAATAATTCATAATAAATTACACTAATATACCAAACCATTATACGGCAAATTAAATAATTTTGGCATAAACAGTAATTGAAAATGGTAAAATTAAAATTCCCTTCCACGCACCTTGGGTTTCTTTTCCTGAGGGTTACAAGCAGGAGGGTAAGGCACAGAAGTCGTAGCAGAACTGCTGTGGTTCACAACCATATCTCCTTGGGCCTTAAACGCGCTCTGTGGTCCTGCGTCGTCACTGTCCTGTGGTCCTCTGGCGTCACTGTCCTGTGGTCCTCTTGCGTCACTGCCCTGTGGTCCTCTTGCGTCACTGCCCTGTGGTCCTCTGGCGTCACTGTCCTGTAGTCCTCTGGCGTCACTGTCCTGTAGTCCTCTGGCGTCACTGTCCTGTGGTCCTCTGGCGTCACTGTCCTGTGGTCCTCTGGCGTCACTGTCCTGTGGTCCTCTGGCGTCACTGTCCTGTGGTCCTCTGGCGTCAATGTCCTGTGGTCCTCTGGCGTCACTGTCCTGTGGGCCTCTGGCGTCACTGTCCTGTGGTCCTGTGGCGTCACTGTCCTGTGGTCCTGTGGCGTCACTGTCCTGTGGTCCTCTGGCGTCACTGTCCTGTGGTCCTCTGGCGACAGATAAACATGACTCCTCTTGAGCATTCGCTGTCGAATTGTTGGCATCGTCACCTTGGGATTTGCCTCGCGACACCTTCGATACCCCGATATTCTTTTTAGTAACTTGATTCAGTTTTTTCTTTGCCTTTTCCAGTTGACTGGATGCCGTTTGAGGGAGGTTTTCACAATCGTTAGGGATCCTTACTTTATCAGTCTCAGTTAGCTCCTGAGTCATTTCGTTGGTCTGAAAATGTGCTAAATCAGCCCCTGGAGTTTTAGGTGGGCGCTCATAATAGGAACAAGAGTCTGAGTTGAATTCTGCCATAGATCGTTGATTTGCAGGAGGTGATTGCTCACCAGGCATCCCCAAAAGCGGGGTGGACGTAAAAGGGTTCTTGAAGCGATGGTGGGGAGTGAATGCGTCTTGAGGAGGAAAGAGGGAATGGGATACCGTGGAGGAAGCAGGCGTAGGAGACGCAAATAAGAACTTGCCGGGGGTTAGGGGAGCTTGTAGAAACGTCGAGTCGTCGCATGTTATGTCGCACTCCTGGAAAATATCGTACTGAACATTATTACTGAATAATTAGCGACAAAAACGAGGTGGGAAAATACTAAATAGGCTTTTAAATCTAGTGGGGCGATAAATTCGTTGAGTGCAAATTAGTTCTCTTTAAGAACAATGAATAAGACTCTAGATTGCTGTTAAATATTTTTCAACGTTTCATAAGAACCAACTCTAAAGGAATACAATTCTTGAAGTGTGTATGATAAAGCTGAAAAATAAGAAAGGATACATACGAATCATCTTTCCTTAACGGTATCTAGATATAAAATAAGCCTATCAAAACATTCTAAAATGATTCCAAGGCAAGTATAGCAATACTCTCCACAGACAGGCATCAGTACAGTACTCTAAATTTTTTATACTAACCATCTCTTCCCTGCCGACTCTCACTGTGGCGGGCCGTTTAGTCTTTGTCTCTTCACGAGGTAAAGGGGAGGCTTCTCTCTTCTGCGCTGGACGCGATTGATGTTTAAGAGATTTTCGTTCAGACTTACGCGACCCAGAAGAACTAGATCGCCGCGTTTTATGAACTTTTTCTTTCTTGGGGTCTGAAATGTTGGAGGCGCTTGAAGATTTTCTCTGATCTGAACTCCGAGCTCGTCTCACCTTCTTTGATGAGTCGTCATCGTTATTATTGGTACTCTCTCTCTGGGCATTGAAATCTAAAGCGTTTGCTACAATTCCTGCCCGATTGCGCGACTTTTTTCCCTTCTCATGAGGTTTAGACTGAAGACTGCGATTTGTATATGATGGCTTGTCGTGAGTGGGACTGGGAATTTTTTCAATTTCTTGCTGCTCCCGGGTTAGAGATTTTTCTGCAACATAATTTGACTTGAAATGTTGTTCCGAATATAAATCTCCTCGGGCAGTCCTGACTGATTTTGTTGCCTTGGAATAACCAGAATTAATGCTCTCGTTTGATGAACGCAAATTTGTCATACCCACGTTAGAGTTTAGCAATGGATGTACATTAAGTGTTGATTTGGCAGCCGAATTCCGACTGTGTGATTAGGGAACACTGCACGAAGGAACTTCAACCAAAGAAGGATTATGTCGAGATGAATAATTAAAATTTTGAGGCTGCAATTCTTGGACCTGACCACGAGGCAAGTTGGAAGCGCCGGGTTTTGTAAGGTCAGGCGAAGACAGCTCAGACCATTGAGGAGAATCAACAATGTGGAGAGAACTGGGACTGGGAGTGTCGGCGCTGCGGACGCTGCCACCGCCGCTGTCGACAGCGCGCTGTGCGACGAGACGCGAGGAGGACGCTCGGGATCTCGGTGAATGGGATGTTCGTGGCAGCGGGACATCCCTGGATGACGGATGTGACTGAGTATTTTGATTGAGGTAAGTGGTTTCATGTTGCAAATTCTCAGGGGATTTATCCTCTCTCTGTCCTTCCCCAGATTTTACAACCCTAAACACGGGATAGCCCAGGAGTCCCCGATCCGCGGGAGCAGTGTGACGGTGTCCATCAAACGTCCTCCTCTTCTCTGAATGGCAGGTCAGGGCATTAGAGAATGAAACAGCATCATCTCGGCTCCCTCCAGAACGGTAGTTGCCATTCGAACTGAGCTTGGCACTCTCAGGTATCACGTGGGTTGGTACCATCTGCTTAAGAACTGCTGGCGGCTCATTCCCAGATCGAATGTTCGTTTCAATAGCAGGTTTTGCTGCTTTTTCCGTTTGGGTGCACGAAATATGTTCAACAGAAGTCGTTTGTGGCGAAAAATGAGAGTTTGGACCATCAAGATTCAATTCTAGCACATGGAAGAACTCCGATAATTTGAGGCGGATTTGTATCTGTTGATCATCAGATAGCTCCTCACATGAATTCCTTCCCACTTCTGTTCTGGCTTCATTCGATTTATTGGCATCTGGTCTCAGAGATGACTCATTGTCATTGCTGGGCTCAAGAGATGTGCTTTGAACAAATTGATTCTGCGCCTGACTATAATTTGATGTATTTCCAAGACCACAATCCCGGTCAAGTTGGAACGACGGGACCGCAACCATGGCTCCCTGATCATCCCTAATCATAGAGCGGCAAATTTTCCTCATCTCTTTTTCAGGCGTGGCTGGCAGTGGTTTGAATGACGCCATCCGTTGCTTATTAGTTGTTTTACTACTACCATCTCCTTGCGCGGTCACAATTGATCTGAGCCACTGATTGATTGAATTCTGAGCAGACCCAGCGATTTTCTCCTGGCAGAGCAGCTCAGGTGCATCGACGTCGTCTGCCACTGGGTTTCCTGGGCCGGCATGGCGATCGGGAGAGCTTAAACAGTAACCGCCATCTAGCATGGCAAGTTTGCTGTCAAGTTCCACGTACGAGTCGCTCAGGTCGTCGTCGTTGCAGTTTCTCTCTGCGCGGCCAGAAGAGTAACCGACAGTCCTCGAGTTTGGCGGCGGGGCTGTTGGAAAAAGGTTGGCCAATAAAAAGGTTACTTATGATTCCAAGGAAAACATTTTCACTAAAAATTAGCGACGACTAAAAATAAAAGTAAGACTTGATAATTAAGAAATACAAAGCGAAATAATAATAAAAAGTGACTCGACACTCACCCAAGACCAATGGAGAGGAGTTTCCCAACAGTGTGTGTTGCAGTTTTTTTACAACTGGGGGAGTGGAAGGCGACTGCAAAGGCTGAGTAGAGGGCGACTGCAAAGGCTGAGTGGAGGGCGACTGCAAAGGCCGAGTGGAGGAGGAACCATCGTTACCCCTGCCAACTAATTTATTTTTCTTACATGACCGCAGAGAACTTGTCTCTGGCACGCGATCCACGGAAGAAAGTGGATCATTGGAAGTTTGTTGTGATTTTTGACAATCACTAAACGGTTTTGAAGCATTACTGTTTCTTCTAGCACCTGTTTCCTGAGGAGGGCAAGAAGATGTGGAAGCTGCTGAATCTTTCAATTGGTCCTGGTGGCATTTCTTGCTTTGGGATCCTTGAGCAGAATCACCGCCGACAATGAACCCGTCCGCATCACCAGATGATAAAACAGTCGTCCACTTCTCCCATACGTCAGGAGAAGCAGGGGCAAGTTCAGCATGGCTGGATGCTGAAGAAGAATGGAGGCAAGGACTTTTTTTAGGCGAATCGAAGAGAGTGTGAATGAGTCGCTTTACAGCTGGCGTCATTGGAGGGCCGCGGTGTTCATGTTTGGAGGAATGGTGAGGGGTTCTCGGGAGTTCTTTGTCTGATGAACCCAAATGAGCCGGTTGGGGTGGAATTGTTCTTGAATAACTTTTGGTTTGAGTCTCAATAGAATTTCTCGGCTCAACATTACTTTCGCCTCTTTGAGATATTGATGGTAGCTCGTCAAGAATTGATTCAGGACAAGCAGCTAATTGAATGTTCGGTAAAGCAGGTTCACTTTTTGTTAGTGAATCATTACAACTGGTAGGCGGTGAAGCGTTTATCGACGATAAATTTCTTTTTGTTTTCTCCAAGTATTCAACTTTGCTAGCGGCTTTTTTTGATCCTCTTCTTTCTGAACAACCGTTAGGCGTTTTGTCCTGCGCTGCAAACACTCGGATACCATCTTTAGTAGTAAAATCCAGACTGGTTCCGACTTGGTCATTGGCCGTTCTGAGAGCAACTTTTGATTTACCTCTCATTTTAGAATGGGCACCTTCATTCGTTGAAGTTCCATTATCCAATTTGCTACTTCTATGGGTCTTGCCCAGATGTAAATTTTCTTCCAATGAGCCACGACAACTGCTTTGTTTAGGCGAAGAGTTCTTCAAAACATGAGAGTCAGCAGAAACAGCGTTTAAGGCTACAGTGCACATTTTCTTGCAGGGAACTTCAGGAGAACTTGACGATTCCGAAATGTCAAACATAGACCCAGATGTAGCTCTATCGCTAGGGTTACAAGGATTAGACGGATTTTTAGAAAGTACTGGCTTCTCTAACAATCCGGCTTCCGGCGCTAGCATCCCCAACTTAGAAATTTCTAATTTGTCACTAACCAGACCACATTGAGAAGCGTGTTGTTCATTAGATACTTCTTCTCGGATCAGGTCTGTCAACACATTTTCACGCGAGTCACATGCAGTCCCTTCAGGTCTAGAAGCTCTCACGTATTCGGTTTTAGGAGCCCGCTCGTTTTGCTGCAATTCAACTACATCATCTAGTATCGCCGAAGAACATGGCTCATGCTTTGATTTGCCATCGCTTCTTTTATTTTTGTTTCTCTTCGACTTACGACTTTTTAATTCATGATTTTCTTTCTGTAGGATGGTTTCAGCAGCAGAAAAGTCACCGTGTTCAATTCTAGAGACAAGGTCAATTAAACTCGACTCCGGCCGAATCGAGGGCGTGGGCGCAGCGCGTGAAGAAAGACCATCATCAACCACATCAATATTGCTGCCGTTTTGGCCTATGATCGCCTCCTTACACTCAGGGAGAGAAAGCATTATCTCCATGGAAGTGGACTGCGCTTTTAAGGGGGTATTGAGTGATTCGAGAACTGATGAAGCCGGCTGCATAGTATTGTGATCAGCTGAAGCTTGCTTGCTGATAGCATCGAATGCAACATGAGCCTCACTTGGCAGATCATGCAAGCGACCTGGGGAGCAATTTATTGAATCTTCTAGCGAGAGATTTGTTTTTTGCTCGTCAACTCCCAACCAAGATTTTTTTTCAATGCTTTTCTGAAGCTCCCGTTCCAGGAAAAGACCCATTGTGGTCGGGGACATGACTGGCAGATCTTCTGGCTGGTCTTGATTATCGTTAAGTTCTTCATGAGCTCGATTTCGACCCAGTTCTTTTGCATCATTTTTGGTCAGTGCAGAATCGCCATCCTTACAAACATCGGTGCGAGATGGGACGTGATTGGCACCTTTCTCTTGATTTGTTTGCTTTACTGTTGTGTCTTTTTTCCCTGAAGAAACCTTAGGGCATGGAGAGAAAGGTGGAAACGTCTTGGGTAACGGAGTATTGAGATCATAGCCGACCCCACTTAGTTTCTTACTAGTGCTCGGAATACTCTGATGGATTGGAGTGGGAGCCTCCAGGCTAACTTCGGATATCTTAAAAGGCGTTTTCAGTGCATCAGACATCAACGAAGGTAAAACGTCGGAGTTAGGTGAACAGCAGCTGGTATCAGCTCCCATGGCGTTGGTTTCATGGTGTGTGCTACTGGTTGAATCAAAATTGTTCAAACCAAGAGATGACGTTGGTGAGAAGGACAGGCGAGGCATCGATAATATTTTTTCTCCATCAGCAGACACGTTAAGTTTCCCTTCTTCCTCATAGGTGTCAAGACGTCGGCGTTTCTTACTACCTCGAGGAGAAGGAGAGTCAGAAACAGATTCCGACACTAAAACTGAAGTCTCTTCTGCAATGGCGCTCAAGTTTTTCAATGCTGTCTTTTCCCGTGTGGGGCTCAACTCACGCGAAAGCTTTGACATTTTAAAACTGTTTTTGTCAGGCGATGGTGAGCCAAACAAGCTTCGCTGCATGTGGCATGGCAGAACATCCATAATAGCGACCGGAGATTTGTTCGGAGTACAAAAATCGAGTGCCCTGACGTGGCTACGCCGTCGCTTATAGCTTGGCGTGCTTTGGCAGCCTCTATTCATGGCAGTCTCCTGAACATTTTCTGTAGGCAACTTGAGAGCTGACGCACTATTTTTTGCAGGCTGAGCTGCCGCATCCAGGAGAGGATGTTTTACTGCTCTCGACCTCAACTGACGAGGCTCAATTGAATTAACAATTTCAACTGGTTTAGGTCGCGAGTCCACAGAAATTTTCGAAGGTGAAGAAGCTGGATTCTTATCGGATATAGTTCTAGGAGCAGAACCTTCTTTTTGATTCTTCCTTTCTAGACGTTTGCTGGCACGAAGTGAGACTGCAGACGACTTGTCAAGCACATTTTCCATTGCATTGCTGGCCCCATCACCAACATTTTCATCTTGAGATTCAGACAAACAAGTACCAGAAGTTGCTTTGACGCCAGAATGTGCTTCTTTAGCAGTGTTATCAAGGACTTCTGGATGAGACACACCGGTAGATTCAATAACAGGAACAGTTTTCTTTTTACTTGCGCAAGCTCGACTAGCGCGTTCTTTTGATGAGCTTTGATTGTCAGCCGTGGATTGTGGTAACTTTTCATTGGAACTGGAGGCACTTGCGCTTGACTTCACAGGCATGGCGTTGGAGGTCTCGCTAGCAGCTTTATTTTTTCTCTGACGACTTGAGAGTTTCACAGTTCTAGATCCCACGCTGATAGATACCAGATTGGGGAGCGTCACGGTCATGGGATGAGTTATAATACCTGGAACGTGAGAAATGTTTACAGAGTTATGGATAAAATTTCAATCTGAATCCTGACATAAGCAGTATATAGGACATTAAGCATTGGTAGAAATCAGTGACAACCTGAGCCTTGTACACAAATTCATGATATAAAACAGAAAATCCTAATCAAAGTAAAATTAATGCAGAAACTATATAGCCCCTGTGACTGAAAAAGTAAAGTTCTATTAGTCAATTCTATCCTGACCAAAAGACCCATAGTAAAACGGCTTCTATCATTAAATATCATATTATTGGGAACAGCAAGGCCAAACTGCATATAGATGATGTTTAGAAAATTTGGTTGCGTGAAAATTTACAATTTATTTGTAATGTAAAAGCTTTGTAAGATATTCTTTTGAATGTGACTTATTCAGCCTAAGAAATACCACAATAAATACTCACTGCAGTCAATGGGTTTTGGAGCCAGTGTCACTGGAGCCTCTGTGTAAACAATGTGTTTATAACTTATTAATTAGCAATTCAAAAATATGTATTGCATTTGCTTTAATTCATTAAGAAAATTATCTTCATTAGTGGAATTTTCTTCAACATATGTTTCAATTAAATTTATGGGAGAGTTGAAAGAACACGTACACTATTTCACACAAGGCACAAAACATGTAATACAGACATGTAACTCTTGAACAATAGTTGACAAATAATCTAGACAGCCCTTTATAGCGCCAGCCTCAGAGATATTTTACTATGATATTGGTCCACGTAAACTATAAAATCCATCTTAAGGGTTTACTCAAGTTTTCCCAGATTAATTTAATTAGCATGCTCAAGGATAGATAAATAAGAAATTTGCTATAAGGTCTTGCAATTATAAAAGTGGATTAAATAATTTGCTAATGAATCTAATTAATTAAAGCTAAAACATTAACGCTCACCTTTGACCATGGGGGGAATCTCAAGCACGGCCACCATACCTACAAATGTGCAAATAGTAAGAAAATTTCACAAAATTTTATGTATAAAAAACAAATACGATAATCCCAGAACTCCTTATTTCATCTAGAGTTACTATGAAACTATCAGACTTATTCAATAGTTAAGTAACTATCTAACTCAATAATTACATATTAAAAGAAACATGTGGACGCAATTAATGCGAAACACAAATAAACGCATGTATAGGATGATTAATTGAAAAACAGTGTTGAAATCGTCAATCCTAGTTCGCACCATCATCCAAATCCTTCACTTTGAATATCAGTGGAGACTCAACACAAAACTTTCGTATGAAAATATATCAAAATTAACAAATGTAATGGATGCTAGAAGCAGAAGTGGCATCTTGATAATATAAAAATCATCACAAATTTGTTCGATGACTACTTTGACACGGGAACAACCAAATTAGTGAGGTAAGCAACAGTTAATACACGCCTGGAGGAGTGATGCGGGGCTCAGACACTGCCGGTTTTTGTGAATATTTGCCGGTGTTGTCAAGCATCGGGATGCTGTCACTAATAATGGAGAAGACCTTGGGCGGTGGCTCAACTGCAGGCGTCTCCCCTTGTGCTTCGTATCCCTCCAGCTGTTGGCCATCCTTCTGGATGTTAGATTCTTGCGTACCTAATTGTTGAGAGCAAGAGAAACTAGAGTTCGTTTGCTGCAAATTAGTTTGATTCTGAGTCGTTTGCTGAATGTCTGATTGTTGGAAGGTTGTTTGTTGCACATTGGCGAGCGGTGCATTTGTGGCCTGTGGCATGCTGGCTTGGTACGCAGTATCACAGTTTGTGCTATACAAGCTGCACTCCGGTATCACCGACGACCTGAAAATAATAAAAATTCATATATACAAATATTGAAAAGTAATGAAAGGCAATGTAGAAGTTAATTGAACCGGAAATTAGGGCAAATTTTACATCAACCCAAATTATAGCATCTAAAGCAGCATCCACCAGGTCAAGGCATAGGTTTTGTGAAGCGGCAAAACTTTTAATTACACACCAGTGGTTCAATATTTTTTTCATAACAGTGTTTGAATTTTTTACTAATTACTATTCACTTCCTATGGTACACATTGTATTTTTAACCGCTTTATGGGTTGCATAATTCATACACAACACTTGGGTGCGATTGCCACGCTTCAAAATTATGCAGCTTTACGAGGGTTGAATTCACCACTGAACTCTTTGCAGTGACGCAGATCACAATTAATTCTAGCTGAAACTTACCCAGGAAGAGAACCTTGTAGACCGTGAGGAGAACACGGCTGGGCAGCTGGTACACAACACTTGGGTGCGATTGCCACGCTTCAAAATTATGCAGCTTTACGAGGGTTGAATTCACCACTGAACTCTTTGCAGTGACGCAGATCACAATTAATTCTAGCTGAAACTTACCCAGGAAGAGAACCTTGTAGACCGTGAGGAGAACACGGCTGGGCAGCTGGTACTACGGTCTGCTCTGCACACTGCCCGTCTGTCATCAATCAACAATTAAATATAAAAACTTTCATTTATAACTGGGTAAAATAGTTCAGTTACTAAAATATACCTGTTAGCGCATTAGATCGATAAAATGGCATAACTGATAATTCATGGACGTTACAATGTTGTTACAAAATGTAAAAGCTGCCAATTGCTATCAACCAACACATTGTTGATACTCAAAAAAAACTTGTACTAAGGATGCAAATTTAATAATGCTCAGGTTTAAGCAATCATAATGACACATTCTTTTCCTCGCATTAAACACAAGAAGTATCCATGCTAGGCAACAGTCTGATAAGTTTTTGGAAACCTTGGGCAGAAACAGCATTGATCCTACAGTAACCATCCATCCCAGGCAAAATCCGAAACATCTCTTGGAAACCTTGGTAGGAACAGCATTGCTTTACCGTGCGTATCCATTGCAACATAATGCTCGGTCCCGGTAGAGGTGCCGTTTAAGATGTCGTGTATCTCCTGGTCACGTCTCCTCTCATCTTCAGTGAGCTGCGCGTAGCTGAACTGAGGTTCAGGCGTTGACAGCGGTCGCCCCGTTCCGCCTGCAGAAGCGACGCTGGAGTTCTGATCGCCAGCACATAGGTTTGTCCCTGAAGAGATGATATCTCCAGAAGGTCCTTAGGGGAGAAAATTTCACTTAGCATTTAAAAATAAGATTTACTCATTGCCAAAATTGCTGTGTAAAAATTGCCGCTTAGTGTAAAAATTGTACGTTCAAAAGGAATACTTTTCTCACATAAATGTACACTAGAGCATGAAATTGTGAGATAAAATGATAATGCCTCAGAAGCATAAATTTCATTCACATACAATACAATGAAAAACATTCAATACATAAAATACAATAAAATGAAAAATACGCAACATAATACTGGATTTGGGTAAAGCAGAGAAAAGTTATGCTGAGTACAATAGTACGTATTATTAGAAACAAACAATTGTTGACTGCATGTTACAGTACATTAAAATTAATCCAATTATCCCTGTTTTATTTCTTAATGCTCACAACTTACTGGCGCCAAAAAATAGCATATCCTGGTAACTCGGATCATCCATAATCATTTTGCTGACTGTCTCAGCTATGTTTGACGGGAAGTCGGGAGGCAGGTCTTGACAATTCTGTGCTTCAGCATGAGAAGCCATCTCATTGGCGACCACATGAGTGTTGGTTTCTCCTGACGCAGCAGCACCTTGCTGGGCAAGGGTCTTGTTGATGGCAGCAGCAAAATGCTCATGGAAAGCTGTGTTGCTCAGGATGCTTTCGGTCAGCTGCTCTTGATACTGTTTAATGTAAATAAGTAGGTAGTAATTGAAGTATCAAAGTCAATACATTAGAACTTGGATTCGCTTTGAAATTTAGCACCCAAAATGTCAAATCAGTCCTTGTTCACACATCTATTTTTGCCTCAAAAGTGTTTAAAAAATTATAAGAGAATATCTGCACACTCAAACGACCACCCACACGGAAATTCAAAAATTATCATTTTCATTCCAACAGAAAATTTCAATTCAAATCATCAATAAACTAATTAATAATGTACAGATTCAAATCTCAATCGTTTACTTACCTCCTTCAATATAGAGGCACGGTCACTCTCTGTTGGTCTCCTTCTGGCGTGGTATCTGTCAAAAATAAATAGAAGTCAGACGATTTGCTAAAATCATATACATGGCCTTTTATAATTATGAATCAAATTACTGGCAGTAGGTAGCTCATCATTACAGGAATGTGTGTGCAAAAATCACTATCTATAAGGTTAACTGCTTGATTCAAAGTGATATTTTGAGTATTTAAAAATTTACATTCAATTTTAAATTTTCGTATAGGAAACAATCTAAAAATTAAAATATAGGAGTTTAAATCCCATACATTATCTTTCCTTGTTACTTCAATGCTACATACATAGCATTGACTGAAAAAGTATAACTCAGTACTCACTGCAGTGAGTGACAGAGAGCGCATTTTCTAGTCGACGAAAACTTGAGGTCACGGACGGACGGACAGACAGACAGATGGACATGGCGAGCACAATAGTGCATTTTTTCCATAAATGAGAAAATGCGCTAAAAATGGCAATTCTTCTCTTTCAACACTTTGTACTGAGATTTCTTAAACCACAAATTTTTTTGAATGATGCACAGAAATTATTTGATTTAATTGAATTTCCTATCAAACCACATATTTGATTTGATTTTAATATGAATTTTGTATTCATATTAAAATGAAATTTTAATATGAATTCATAAAAATGAACTCACCCTTTCCTTTTAGGGGATGAGCGCTCAGTACTGCATGTCTCAGCAGCAGCTGGCTGACTCTCTGGCAGTGATGCTACATCCTCCACAGGCTCTAGAGTTTATTTCAACACAAATTATTTTGTGTTGAATTATTTATTATTAATTAATTAATAATAAATAATTCATAAATTATTTATTTATTCATAAATAAATTAATTAATAATAAATTAATTTCAACACATTATTTTGTTGAATGTGTTTATTTCAACACATTCAACACAAATTATTAATTAATTACACTCAACACAAAGGCTGAGATGATTCATTATCAATGTTATGAGTGACAAGATATGTCATCTTATATACTACTAAATTATAGCTTACTCTGCCAATTATTGCAATGAGAGTTTGGAGCGAGATATTATACATGCAATTAGGTGTTGTGATATAAAGGATTAGACAGTAGAATCATTACATAAATCATGTTACTTCAATGTATTTGATCAATTTCAACAACAATTTACAGCCAAATAATAAATGGAATAGAAATAGCAACCAAACCCATTATAACCAACCAATAATAATGATGAAAGTAGCAACCAAACCCCATAAGAAGCTTGACCAAAATTGCAGTACAATTCCATGATGATGCCAATGGAGACAGTTCTATACACAATTCACACTCATTTGATTGACATTTTCAAGCATAAATCAAATTGCTTTTTGCTATTGTAATTTAGAGACAATTACTGACTTACCAGCAGCTTTTTGGAGTGAGAGAGTCTCAGACTCAGAAAAAAGGGGAGATGGAGAAGGATCTCGAATCATTGCCTTCTTAGCATTAGCTGATGACTCAGAAATGATGCTTGGCCTCATACGTTTTTTCTGTTCAGCACACAACTGTCAATACAAACAAATACCAGGTACATTTGATTAATGTTCAGTATATATATGTATATTGAAAGCAGATAACCTAAAAATTCAAGCAATCTTTCCTGTAAGCATACCGGTACCTATCTAAAATGGCCATCATATCATACAACTCAAAATTCCACACAAAATGTTTGGGAAAAGTTTATAACAAAAAGCACAACATAAATGGCAGCATAGAAACACAACTCAATTTAAAAAAAGTTCATATCAAGAAGCTAAGCTTCCTTGATCAAACCTATGACTCAATACATATAGTAAATAGAAAGAATGAACAATTTATTGTGGTTGTTCAGCAATAATACCGTATTCTTGACTACTGTCCAAACTAACCTGACTCATTTTCTTGCTCTCAGTGATGGCAGAAAGAAGGAACCTCAGCTGCTCACTCAGCAAATTGCTGTCCAACAAATGACCTAACATGTGCGAGTTCTGGGACGATATACGTCGAACTGCCCAAGGTTAAATAAACTTTCAGGACACATGTACACACAACTAAATATAAGATAAACTTGTCAAATAATTTCACCAAATTCAAATGAGAAATTGATCACAGAGGGAAACACTCAAGTTTTCCAGAATACTTGGGGCAAAGTGATGCTGTCTCAAGGTTTTCTTACCAAGTTCCCTGGAGTATGAGTAGTCAAGAAGTGCCTCTGTTAAAGTGAGTTGCCAGACTCTGCCCAGGACTCTGCGATTCTTCTTCCTGAGGTTGGCAACCTCGCTGAGCTCTGGGAGTTCTTCCAGCATTTTCTTGGCAGCTTCAGTGCATCCACGTCTCTCAAGATAACCTGAACAAATTATCATGATTAAATTGTAAATAAAACATGACAGCAGGAGATAGAATATAGTGAGATTAGATAAATTACCTTATTTTTTATGTTATTTGTAGAAAAAACAGGGTGAGGGAAAAGGGGTTAATTCTTCCTTCCACAGACATTTATTTAGACATTTCTAATTAGTGCCAGACCAATAATGCAAATGGTCTTATTTTGATAAGTTGCTTTACCTCCAAGTTGCAAAGCCCAACTTTTATTTCCACACCCAGTCTGAAATTACAAAGCCATTTAAAAATAATAATTATACCAATTAGCACAACTCTTTTATTTTCCAATGCTAACTTGGTTGCTGGCAACAGAGTACAGGAACAAGTTAACCTCACCTCCTTCACGAGACTCTCCCTCAACATCAACATGACGGTGGGCAATCCCAAAACATGCATGATCATCAGTCTCACAATTAGCTTAATTTTGATTCAAAATGGGAGCATTTACAGATATATATATATATATATATAATCTATAAATGCTTACACAACTCTAATATATACTCTTTTTATGTTTTACAATTTAAAATTAATATATTCATATTTTATTACAACACATTTAAATGATTGTGTTATATTGACAAAAGCAATAAAAAAACTCACCCAGAACAAGCCGTGCCAATTCAGATGGTAGAAGGTAATCAATGTCTTCATCATTATAATTTGTTGAATCAGTTGCCATTTGAAATAAGATGAAATGATAAAAGGGAAGTAGTAGTTACAAAATTATGAACTGATTGTGACTTGCAACCTGCATAAATAAATTAGCTAATATAGAATTATTATACAACTGAAAAATTAAATAAAAAAGATAAAAGTACAGAATGAGAACCATAAAACAAAAATTATTTATAGATAGTATCATTTAGGATTCATTTATTAAGAATATTGAAATTATTTAAACAAGATATCAACCAGCTTTTCATCAAAATATGACTTGATCAGCATGTAACTGCAAAGTTTGGCTACCTATTTGGCAAAAAAACACATTAATACAAGGATGATGCTAAGAGTCAACTTCATGTTGGCACAATATGTAAACCCCAGTAAAATTTCAAATGATTGTTTCATATTCTTGGTGTAATAAATCAGCAACCTTGACCACATGTCAAGACTGAGATATTAAATTATGGATTGACTGACATACTGAACTATTATCATACTGAACCACTCATTCGTACCAAATTATCACCACTCATTCATTCTCACCAGCGCTACCAGTGAAAGCACAATTCATTACAGCATTTGTAAATGACAGCATTGCATTGCACCTGGATTGCCATGCATTGCACCATACTGGAGTGCAGAACAATGGACTGCACTGCCTATAGGTATGCAGTCCATTCTAAACAAAGAAAATCATTAAAAAAGTGGTTAAGATAATAAGGATGGTATTAATATTCTACACAAATGTGTGAGCATTTGCAAGCCAAGCCTTCTTTGGATCGTTGGTAGGATAAGCTACGTCTGATTTACTAGCTATCGGGCCTAGCATTACATGAAAATATTCTTCTGTAGCAAAATTTTGAATGATTTAAAATAATAAATTTCTATGGTAGAATAAGCTGTCATGAGATTAAATAAAAAGTTAACCAGGAATTTAAAAGCAAAAAAATACCACAAAAATTCACCATATCTTTATAAGAGAAAACGTTTCGGAGTCCAGCTCCATCGTCAGTTCAAAACACAAAATTCTGTTCAGAAAAAGTTCAGTCCTAGAAACACAAATAAATCAATTAGTAAAGTAAAATGCACTAAAAATAAATAGATAAGACATGAAAATAATGCTAGTAAACGTAAACGGCCTATTTATTTACTATTTCAAGAGGAAAGGAGCTAAAAGCGGCATTCAGACTAGGCTTCTGTTTGAATATATATATAGGGATTCTAAAATTCGTAGATCACTAACACCGGATGCGGAAGCTAGAATTTTGAAATCACTATCAGATACAGAGGTGTTGCACTGCTCAGCATGAACACGTATAGCAGAATGAGGTGGATGTGCAAGTAGGTTCCCTGTTCTATAACTCCTGCCCTTGTACTCAGCCAGCCTAGTATAGAAATTGCGTGCCGTCATACCGACGTACGCTGATGTGCACTGCGCACAACTATATCTGTAAACTAGTGACAATCGCATAAGAACAGGTAGGGTATCCTTATACCTGAAAAACGAGCCGATTCTAAAATTGTTAACCAGCAACACATGAAGATTTACATCCGGAAGATATTTGGCAAATAAAACTTTTAATTCCTTTGACATAGTGCTAGGAAAGTAGAACAAATGCGATAGCCGCGGTTTATCAATGTTTGGACCCCATTTAACTTGAAACGAAAGGAGCAAAAGCTAAAAAAGCTGGTGCTTAAGCCGGTAAATGTCGATTTTCTAAAAACAGAAGTTTGGAAACGGCCATTAAATTTGGTAACTTTGCAATCAAGGAAAGACAAGCTATTGTCTGATTTCAGCTCCATGGTGAATTTGATAGACTTATGTTGGAGATTAAGATAGTCAAAGAAAAGGCCCACATGAGAGGGGTGCTTAAAAATCAAAAAAGTATCGTCAACATATCGGTTATAGAAAATTGGCTTAAAATCAAGAGGGCAATTGGCCAACCATGTAGCCTCATGAAAACACATGAATATATTGGCAAAGGTAGGGCCGAGTGGAAGTCCCATGCCCAAACCGTCAACTTGTCTGTAAAACTTGCCAGCAAATACGAAAATTGAGTTTAGCACAGATAATTCAAGAAGAGATTTGAAAAACTTGCAGTTAAAACCCATGACAAGGTCATTGACATCTTTAAACAATGAATTGAGACAAATATCGATGGTTTCAGAAAGAGGCCATAGTAAATTCGTGAACATTGGTAAAACTCTTCAGGCGATCTACAAACATATAAGTGTTATCCACAGTATATTGGTTTGTTGTAAGACAGTTCAAAAGCGGAACCAAAAATTTTGCAAGTTTGAAACTAGGGGTATTATAAGCAGCAAAAATTGGGCAGAATGGAAATTTCACATTGAAATCTGGTTAATGAATTTTGGGCAGACCATACAAGATACCCAGGCCAGAGCCAGAAACATGAAGTTGAAAATATGTTTCAGATGATAGTACAGCGGAATCTTTAAGTTTTCGTAGAAAATTATTAATTTTGTCCTCTATCTTCAAAACTATTTTAGCGATTGGCTCAGTAATTTCTTTGAATTTAGAAGGGTCGGTTATCAGATTAGTAATGCTACTGTTATAACGATTGCGATCAACTAGTACTACACCTGAATTTGAATTGTTGCGCAATATCTTTTCACAAAATGGCTTTCCATCACACCTGGTGCTCATCCAAATTAAAATGTTTATGTCCAAGCAATATACTGCAGTCGTTCCTAAGTGTGACAATAGGAAAGTTGTTTACTGTTCTTTTCCCTACTTTGGACCCGCATCCGAGACTATGTCAAAGGAATTAAAAGTTTTATTTGCCAAATATCTTCCGGATGTAAATCTTCATGTGTTGCTGGTTAACAATTTTAGAATCGGCTTGTTTTCCAGGTATAAGGATACCCTACCTGTTCTTATGCGATCATCACTAGTTTACAGATATAGTTGTGCGCAGTGCGCATCAGCGTACGTCGGTATGACGGCACGCAATTTCTATACTAGGCTGGCTGAGCATAAGGGCAGGAGTTATAGAACAGGGAACCTACTTGCACATTTACCTCATTCTGCTGTACGTGTTCATGCCGAGCAGTGCAACACCTCTGTATCTGATAGTGATTTCAAAATTCTAGCTTCCGCATCCGGTGTTAGTGATCTACGAATTTTAGAATCCCTGTATATATTCAAACAGAAGCCTAGTCTGAATGCCGCTTCTAGCTCCTTTCCTCTTGAAATAGTAAATAGATAGGCCGTTTACATTTACTAGCATTATTTTCATGTCTTATCTATTTATTTTTAGCGCATTTTACTTTACTAATTGATTTATTTGTGTTTCTAGGTCTGAACTATTTCTGAACAGAATTCTCTGTTTTGAACTGATGATGGAGCTGGACTCCGAAACGTTTTCTCTTATAAAGATATGGTGAATTTTTGTGGTATTTTCTTTGCCTTTAAATTCCTGGTTAACTTGCAATTCAAGCAAACAAGTGATTTTAATACTTAAATAAAAAGTTTATGGGGATTATTGTCAATTATGTAGCTTTTCAATGAAAGCTCATTTTATAAAATAATTTGTTTTGCAATTTTAAAGGTTGAACGGTAATTGACAGGAAAGCCAGTATAAATCTAAATTATTTTTTTTTTCAAGGAAGAAATAAAGAACATCAGCTAACAAGGCAATGATTTATTTTATTATCACAAAGAATTTATGTGATAGAAATGTTGTCACTATTTTCCAAACAAATTTCACTAGGAAGCAGATGTATTGACCATTGAGTGATATTAATATTATGCAATTTAGTATGCTTTGGTAAATTTAGTACACATTGCCATCATCACGGAGTTATACTTCCATGTTGACGCATATTAATACACTGTTGCCAGGAGGCATCTACCCATTTTCTTCACCCAACCATCTGCTTTCTATACAGGGTCATCAATAATTAGTGCTACATTGTTTTTTCAAAATCAATACACTTGCAAAACAGTTAAATGTGTTGTATGGAACCATGTCGACTGTTCTCTGGAAGGACCTAAAGTTGTCCCCATTCAAGCATGTCATAAAACACCAACTGTCTGTTCAAGTTGTTGACAAACGCCTCCAAAGATCCCAGATTCTTCTTTCCTGCATTCATGATGGCACATAGCCAAACCTCGTTTTGAGTGATGAGAAGATATTCAATGTTGAACACCACTTCAACTCCCAAAATGAGTGAATTTGGTTGAAGAATGGGAAGAAGGATCCCGTGTGGAGACTAGAAAGCAATGCCCAACCTCAGTGATGGTCTGGGCAGATGTAACAGAGTCCTCAAGGAGTGTCCTCTTTTTTGTTGACAAAGGAGTGAAATTAAATCAGAAGAACTATCAAGATGCCATCCTTGTTGGTGCATTGTTGCCCTGGGCATGAAAGTACGGTACTTCCAAAAACACCCCTGGTTGTTCCAGCAGGATTCTGCACCATCCCATGGGGCCAAATCAACTCAGGAGTGGCTGTCCAAGCATGTTCCCCAATTCATTACCAAAGATGACTGGCCCAATTCATCACACGATCTGAATCCTCTGGATTTTGGGATCTGGTCATACCTTGAGAGCAAGGTGTTGACCATTCACCAAAGCAGTTTGGATGCCCTAGAGGTCAAACTGCTGAAGGAGTGGGCCAAAATCCCGCAGAGTGTCATTCATGACTAGTGTAAGGCTTTCTCTAAGCGTCTACAACTCGTTATTGGTGCAGATAGTGGACATATTGAATGAAATTGTAGGAATTGTATCTCTGAACCTCTGCCTACATAAATACATTTTCAAACATTCACAATTGTGTTTCATTTCATAGTTCTAACCACTGAAAGTTGTAACGCTAAATATTGATGAACCTGTATATGAATTATTGTTGAATGTATATTTTTTTCTGTTCTTTTCAGCCAGTAAATTAATGGTATTCGTGACAACTTGCTAATTATTGTGGAAGTAATTGAGAGACCATGCAAGTGCAATTGCTGATACCTAAATCAATGAGTTGTTAAGTGGAACTACCACAAGTTGTTGGTGAGTTTAATTAGGTGTGATCATTTTAATTGTTTTGTGAGTGTCTCATAATTTTGCTACCTGCTAATCTGATTAATTAACTTTGTTAGTCATCTCATCATCCAATGTTTATTGCAATTCTTTTTTCAACTGTCTTTTGCTTGCAATGTATTCTTGAATGCTTTGATTTTGTGTATTTATCTTAAAAACTTCACAAATTTTACCAATTACCAGAGTGATTTATCTTGGAACGGATTTTAGCATATCTATGCAAATGTTTTACTGATTTCACCCCAAATATTATAATGTTTGTCTATTTTGTTTTTCATATTTCTTTCTTGCTGCACGCAACCAGCTTGCCATCAATTAAGAACCTATTTTAGGGTTTTATTGCATCAGTTTCAACACTCAATTACCCTTCAGGCTTAGTATTATTATTCAGTGGACAGGTTAATCATTTATTGACTTTTGTACTCTTTATTTTTCAGTTCATCAATGATGGAATACATGTAACCCTGTCCATGCTCCCTATCCCTATTCATAACTCATAACTCTGGAGCGCAGTTAAACTCATCCACTCATTACACTGTACTGTAACCACTCAATAATTAGCTACTCTATTGAACATCATTTTCACTGTATTTTTATTTCAATTTAAAATATAAGACATCAGTCTTTCATTTGCCTTTAACATGCTAGATAGAAGGGTTCTTGCCAAACCAAACTCAAAGTAGGTAACACGGTTACCTCACCCGCAGAGTGGAAATCTAAGATTAGAGGTTCACTTAAAAAAAAGCGTTCCGCCTTGAAAAAAAAAAGTTCCAGGCAAGTGGCAACTAGAAACTGGTTTGCAGGTCGTCAGAAATTGGCCTCAGCATGAACATTACGTCAGGCAACACAGAGAAAATCCCAATATTGTTAATTGTGCGCGTCACTCACGGATAAGCAAGAGGAATCTACTGAAAGACACATTGTGCTCAGTAGAACACGTTGTGCTCAGTAAAAGTTACAAGTTTGCTACTGACACCAGTAGACTGAGTAGAGACTCATCACTTACAGTCACCGATGAACAAGGAAGATCTTGGAAAGGCTGCATAAGCTTTGCGCCCTGCATGAACGTTTCCGAGGTCGCCAGTAGAGATGCGTCACTCTCCGGTGAGCAAAGGATATCTTGAGGAGGCCTCACAACGTTGCAGCCAGTAAAGGATGTACTCTTGATTCTGAAAAAAGTTCCATTAGATCTTACCAATATACTTGAATGCAAAAGTCACCTATATTCGAGTTGATTAAGAGCACTTGATGTATTAGTTGTTCAGAGTTTGACCAGTTGATTCAGAGCACACCAAATTATTTTCTTTTACGGTCATAATTAATTTACTCCTTAATTTTTTTCATTATATCTGAAAATCATACCTGAAACTGATTTGGAAGATATGCTAGCATCCGACTCCCAACCAGCTCAAACGAACGCGGATTCGATTGCATGCAATCTATGCCTTTGTATC